>NC_029775.3:1443624-1446515 GCF_000817695.3 Arachis duranensis | reverse complement strand
TAATGATAAATTTAATAAAATTATATAAACCAACAAAATAATTAAATTTTTTAAATAAGCATTAAGCATTATATAGATGTGTACCTTTATTAGCAAATTAAAACTCCAAGAAAATAATAAATAAAAAATAAAATTTGACTTTAGTGGTCGCCTTAGCATAATAACTTAGGTACCATGACTGCTGACAATTAATTAACGACATACCACATCATTAGTAAAATTAATTAAGCACCATTTGTTGAGTTAATATGATTGGACCAAATTCATTTTGTGTCATGTTTAATTTGTATGACTGAATATTGAAATATACCCAGACAGAAGAAACTGCTAGCTACTATATTTTATCAATAATTGATCAAAATTAAACAAGTTATTGCAAAAGAAATTTGGTGAGTGCATGCATGCAAGAGTTAAAACAAAGAATTCAATTTTTTTTTTTTTAATGAATGGTATAGTATATTTATTCAAATGTACAATTAATCAGTTATGCATGATTCAATAATAATTAGTAATTGAAACTATATTTAAAGAGAAATCTATCTAGATTATTAGTACATGATATATTATCTTATGGAAACTTTTACAACTTGGTAGTATTTCTTTCTTCTTTTGTTTGTATATATTAAATCTGTTTAGGAAATTAATTCTCTGGAAGTTTTGTTTTAGACTTTAATCGATTCAAATCGGATTAGTCTAATTTCAATAATTTAATTATGGGATAAGAAAAAAAAAGGCATAAACGGAGCCTAATAATAAGCGTAAGAAAATAATTACAAGAAATGGAAGATATATATCTCAAGAATAATGCACGTAAGTTACAACAACAACAATAATAATTATAATAATAATTAATTACTACTAGATTAATACATTCACTCCTGAAATAAGAAAACCGAATACATGGTAATTCACTATACCAAACTCAAATTAAACTCCGGGAAAAAATAAGAACAAACACTTAATAATAAGTGAAAATTTAGGTGCAGTCGACTTAACGTGAAGTTAGTATTTGAGAGCTGTTAGATGAAAATTTAGTCAAATTAGTCAAATAATCTCTCAAATATCAACTTCACGTGAAATTGACTGCACCTGAATTTTCACCTTACTAATATTAAAAAGAAAGAAAGCAACATTAAACCAACCACAATTATTATATGGTCGGAAATAAAATGAATCCCTCCCAAAGAATGAAATAAAAATACCCAATAATTTTCAGCCGGTGTAAAGATGGACTCTAACGGCGATGAGGAAAACACAAACGAGACCAAAAAAGAGAAGAGAGTGAATGAGAATGGAAGCAGCACTTGTTTGAAAATTACCAAATTCAACACACCTTGATCTCCCAGGCACCTGAAACAACAACCCTGGTGTTAATAACACAAACAACACCACCGACACTAGCACTGGACCCCAGTTCAACATTCTTAATTAATAATTAATAATAATCTTCCTCAAATTCAATTCCTATGATTGCTGTATTGATTATTATTAGTGACCACCCCAATGACACTATTTATATAGAGATCGATCTTTAATTAATTTTTGGTTCTCAATTATCTTAGCTTATTTTAATTACATATAGAACTTTACACTATTCTTATTTATTTATTTTTTCCTGCTGTTGGGTGATTTGAGTTTAAGCATATTCTGAATGTGAAGCAAGTATTGGGGCCTCAATAGAATATATTTACTATTATTATTATTATTATTATTATTGATAAATTGCATGTTTAATATATATGAAAATAAATAAAGAATATACGAATATAACACTAATTTCTGTTAAAAAAAAATAATATCACCTGAATAAATAAAGAGAAATAATTTTATTCGAATAACTTGCAATATATAATTTGTTGTAAATAAAATAGTATTTTGGGCAAGTTGGGTGAGACTTAGAAGATTAAGCTACTGTGGATTCACTGATGCATGCACGTGTGTGTGTATGTTTGATTTAGATTTGGATTAAGAATAACTTGCTTGAGGGTATTAACCATGTTCTTGAGCTTTCACCACCGCTTATATATGTCACTTTGAAGCAAGGAATTTATAGTCATCACTACTTATTGTTATTTTGGTTAGCTTAAGTATATCCTAAAAATATTAGTTAACAATATAAAGGTAAAAAAATTTCTGTTAGAAAAAATATAGGGAGACAATGACTTTAATTAGTGAACAATAGAGTGAAAAAGGAAATTAAAATCAGATTATAATTAATTTAATTAATTTTTAATAATTTTTTATTTTGAATTTTAAAAATATAAGGATTTTAAACAGGGACAGTTACGTGTTTCTCTTTCTTTGCATGTGAGAGGTCAATGCTTCGGAGTTTTCCTCTCCATCATTTTCTTCCTATCTCATAGATCCGTCACCACTAGGAGCACCAACTGCTGCCCAGAACACTAGCCGACGCAGCCCTGTCCATCGCAAACGTACGTCTGAGCACCCTCTTCGCGCACGTTGTGTCATTCACGTAGCCCCCCGACATGTCGGCCGTGTAGCTCCCCGGTGGGTTTCACCATTTCAACGTCTTCATCTACGACATACAGGAGACAGATGGTTGTTTTAGTGAGTAATTGGATGATTATTTTTTGTTCGTAAAAGTCGGATGTTCACCTCTATACGTAGCCAGATGGTTATTATTATTAGTTACGCAGATGGTTGTTTTTTGTCACGAGTGCGATGAACTGGGAAGCTAGGGCGGTGGTAGTAGGATGCGACCCACAAAATGCGTACCGGCGCAGGAGAGAGCGGCAAGCTAAGCACCATGGATGCTCAACCGAAACGAGGAAGGCTTGCCTCGACGTGGGCTATCGGCGGATGACACATAGACCCACACCGGGAAGGAGACATCCGTCCGACCTGTTAGCTGTCAGCGACGGAGATAGACA
>NC_029775.3:1442877-1443584 GCF_000817695.3 Arachis duranensis | reverse complement strand
TGAGGGTTAGATGGTCAGTGAAGAACATCCAGGGTGGTTGCCGTCTAGGGAGGAAAAAGGATTTAGAGGTGAAAACGGTTTGTAATTTGAGTTTGGATGGTTGTTTTTGTGAAATAACTGAATGAGAATTTTTGAATTTAGGATAATTTGTGGAATAATGTTCACTTTCTACTTCTATTAAGCCAAATAATAAATCTATTGTTTACACCGTTAAGATTTTTCATTATCTCTCTATAGTTTATTTTATTTTTATTGTTAGGAACTTGTGACATGCATGACAATGCAACTATTGGAGAGAGTATAATTTGGAGAAAATGGAGTCTTTTAATTTTTTTTTTCCTTTTTCTTTTAATGATTCTAAATTATTTCTCGTATTAGTTAAATCTCATGAAATAAATATAGTAAGTAACTATCAAATAGATATTAGTGAACAAATATATAAACAAAAGTCTAAATATGAAAAGTAAAATTAAAAAAAGAAAAAAGCACTAAATTTGTCACATATTGCAAAGTTTGATAAATATAAAAAATAGTATAAATTGAGAGGAATAGTTGTAAGGGAAAAGGTTAAGCTGTATTAATAGGGAGCCACTAAAATAAAGATGTTTAAAATATTTTTTTTATATATTTATAAGGATTTTTATAAATAATAATAGGAATATTTTAGTCATTTTTTATAATAAAGATATTATAGTTATTTTTTTATA
>NC_029775.3:1440898-1442210 GCF_000817695.3 Arachis duranensis | reverse complement strand
TTATTTTATAATATTAAACTTGTAATTTTGAACAATATTTTATTTGTATATTATAATAATATTTTATAAATTTTTTATTTTTTATTAAAATTTTTATATAAATTATCAATATAAAGAGAGATAAAAATAGAATTTCTACAAAAAATGGGACCTGAAAAAATGAAGATGAAAAACAATATTTTCTCACGACAGGAACCAAGAGTGAAGATGATAAACAAATCTAGGAGCGGAGACGGAAAGTAAAGAAGTATCTTTCATCCCGTTCTATTGTCATTCCTAAATTAGGGTAATTCTGTATATAAAATATGATAAAAACTCAACTAGTAGAATATATTATTGTAACATATTTATTAGTGTTAAAATTGTTATAATAATAAACACAAAAAATCTCTGATTGATTTATAATTTAATTTGTAGCAAAATATTTTTTTGCTATTTGTAGTAAAATATTTTTTAGTTTTTTATAGTATTTTTAGTTTGATAGACTAAAAATTAATTTATTATAAATTGATTTTTTTAAAAATTTGGTGCTTGTCAATAAATTATTACATACACAAAATAAAATTTAAATTTTTGATATTTACTTAAATATATTAGCTAGTAAATTAATTATTAGGTCAATTCAATTTAATTATAACAAAATAAAAAAAATTAGTATATAAAAATAAACTTAATTCATGCAATTTGAACAAAATCACATGGGATGGGACCTACGATATCATTTTTCCGAAACAGAACAAGATACAACAGATAGACAAAGACATTAAAAATTTGACAAAAAGTCAGAGACACATGAAATGAAAAAGAGAGGAAAAAAAAACAAAGAAAAAAAAATGTATAAAAAGGAAAAAAAAAAAATACTCTATAGTCTTTCATGGGATGGCCCAGCTTAGTTCTATTCTATTACTGACTTACAGTATTACCATGGATTGTGCAATCAACCATCACCTAAGATGACCACTCATTGTTTCTTTTGTTTTTTAAATTATTTTATTTTATTAATTAAAGGCTTAGTGAATTGGTTTCTGAACCCACTAACAAAATAAAATAGTTTTCCACTAGACATGTGGCAATTTTAAATTTAGAACAAATGAATTAGTCATTAATAGGTGTGGTAACATGCACCTACCTGCGAGTACTTAACTCAACTCCGCTCGATTAGATAGTATTGTCAACTCAATTCGTAGCGAATAAAGTTTTCGTATAAATTAGATAGAATGTGGGTTGAGTCTTAATCCTACTTGATCAACCTATATTTTATATATGTATATATTATATATTTATAGAAAAATATATTTTAAGTGTATATTGA
>NC_029775.3:1418127-1440134 GCF_000817695.3 Arachis duranensis | reverse complement strand
TATTATTATATATGTAAAATTATTTTTAATTATGTTAGATATACACTAAAATTAATCATTAAAATTAATTATTAATATAAAATATATATTAACATATAAAATATACATTAAAAACTAATTAAATAATATATATTTATATATAAATACATAATTATTTAATCAATGATTATTTTTTGTGTGTACATAATTTTTTTTGTTATTTTAACCAATGGTTATTTACATAACACAAGTAATAAATATTCAGAACTTATTTCAAACAGTATAAATTAGATTTTTTGGTGTCACTACAAGATATTCTAATAGTAAAAAAAATTGTAATTGTAGTGATCATAATGGCAGTTATAATAATTTAAGAAAATAAAGTTAATTTTGAGTAAAAGATAAAAATAAAATAAAATAAGATATTTGAGATAAAAATAAAATATTTAAAACATTAAAAATAAAATTAAGACAGCCTAAAACAATATTTTTCTCTTTTTATTAACATTAAACGTTTGCAAAGTAATTGATAAGGTATAAACTTATTCCAGTTGTGAGCTTTAATTTATAAAATATTACACTAAGAAAATAAATCATCTAATAATGAAGTAAAAATTAGTTATAATTACATTATTTTAAAAAAAAATTAAAAGTTTAGATAAATTTAATGCAGTTAAAAGAGAAGTATTAAAGGGTCAGTAATTTTAATATTTTGTAATCATCAATTGGCAATCAATAATATTTTTAATTGTGTAAGATTAAATCCAATGGTGCGAAATCATTCAATTTTTTTTATAGTTAAATACTTGTTAACTTTTTAAAAATTGTTGGCTCCGAGACTTCTTCCCGTCGAAATCTTACTCAAATTAAAACATGCTTTTAAGTTATTTAAAAACTTATAAAAATTTAAGTAAAGATTACGTATCAAAATGAATATTAATTCAGAAGAAAAATTAAATTTAATAACTGTAGCAACTATTTTTGACTCTATTAATGAAGATGAAATCTAACCTCTTAATTTTCAAATTTAAACCACCCTTAAAAGAAAACAGTTGCACACATTTTACACAAGTTGGATCTTTGTTCTTTAGTGTTGACTTATTGCATTGTGTGCACAAAACACGCACGGATGTCACTACACTTGCCACAATGAATAAATAAATAAATAAATAAATAAATAAATAAATAAATAGATGAAGAAGAGTTCAAGCTCACAACCACCAAAACTATAACATATTCATAAAATTCATGTTTATATGGTAATTATTAATTAATCTCAATTCTCATCATGGAAAACACAGGAAGAATAATTAAATTCGCAGTTTTTTACATAAATAAATAAAAAGTTATATATAGATTAGATTATGGTAAATGGATTCGTGTATATGTTTTTTTGTGAAAATTTAGGTACAGTCGATTTTACGTGAAGTTGATATATAGTTAAGAGCTGTTAGATGAAAATTTAGTCAAATCAGTCAAATCATCTAACGACTCTCAGTTATCAACTTCACGTAAAATCGATTGGATCTGAGTTTTCACGTGTTTTTTATTTTCACAGTTTTGGATCACACCGATTTATCCTTAATATAAGGGATAAATTCCAAAAATTTGATTCTAAATCGGATGATGGTATATTTTTAGCATATTCATCACAAGTCTCTAAAACTTATATAATATACAATAAAAAGACTTTGTGTGTGAAAGAAATCATCCACGTAAAGTTAAAAGAGCTGAGCAACGACACCTTAAAAAAAAATCTAAAATAAATTAAAGACGATTTGAATAATCTCCAGATTTTAAACATGCACTTGGAAATAAGTCTTCACCTTTGAATCTATCAGAATCATTGCCTCAAATATATCAGAGGAAGAAAAGAATAAAGAAAAATTTGAGATGTAGAAATTACAAGAACATAGTTTTTTTTACTTCAATAAAGACAAAAAAAAAAATCCAAATTATGTGATAAAACTCACAAAACTGATGTATACATTGATGACATTTTGTTAAAATTTTCTTAGAATTTTTTAGTTTTAAGACCATCTATGTTAAATTATTAAAAAAACGGAAAGGCTCTGCATACAAGCCATTAGGGTTTGTATGCTTTACAAGTTTATTAAACAATAAATTTAAAATATGCGCCCCTCCACGTACGTTGATTACACGCGCTATATAATATGCCGCGTATATCTAACTTCCAAATTTAAAATATTTGTTTCCTTCTTCGTTTTCGTTATTTTGAGATTTGGTTGTTCTTTTTCTCGCGCGTCTTCCCTCATTCTTCTCCATCGATCTTTTCCTCTCCTTTTCTCACTGGTATGTTCTTCGTTTACGTTATCTTTTTCTCTCTCTGCAACTCGAGCTTCGTTTTCTCTTTTGATTTGTTGTTTTCTGAAATCAAAGTTTGAACTCGTTTTGAAGATAATGGATCCTTCAAGCTCAGATTGTGTGCTGAATCCAGGCGAAGTGGATTATGGATCTAACGAAGTTCCTGAGGTTTGATTTACAGTAATTTGTATAGCATTGTGTAGTTTAAAAATTGCTTAACATTGTGTAGTTTAAAAATCGCTCGAAAATGGGAGGGTTTCGTTGTTTTGAAAGCGCCTTGAGAAATGGAAGAAGTGGAAGAAGTGGAAGAGTCTGCCATACGTAACCGTTCGAATGTTGAGCGCGTGATTTTCACGCGCCATATTATCTCTCTTCATGCGCGTGAGTTCCGTTTGGGCTGGGCCAACTTGTATGCTTGTAGGCTTGTATGTGTAGCAGGCCCGTTAAAAAAAATACTTGAATGAAAAAGCATACCTAAATTTATAAGTATGATTAAAAAAGCTAAGTTTGATTTTTTTTATTTTTCTTAATCAAATAGGGCTGAATTATAACTCTTCTTATGGAAACAATTTTGATATGTTAGGGACCAAAACTCTAAACTGTTATTTATATTTGAGTGTGGCACCCATTAAACTCTAAAGCCTAAATATAAATAGTATCTTTGGTTTTATTTTCATTTAATTCCAAATAAAAAATAATAATCATTTATTCTATTAGCATTTATAACACTAAATGAGATAATCTATATAAGTCATATAATATGAAATAGTTAATGCGTACATCTGAATGCTATTTCTTTGATTACTTTAACAATCTGCTTCATCTCATATATCAGTTATGAAATTACGGCAACTTTTATCACATCAATGTTGCGACGAAACCATGATGATCACCATACTAATATAAATAAATCAAATTTGGATGAGAAAATTCAGAAATTACATGCGAAAATGATCTCATACATGCTTATTTTCAACTAGTCTAATTTTAATAAACTTTTTTGAGATCGTGAATCAAAGTGAAAACAAAACTTAATACTTTATTTCTGCAGAAATATATCTATATTCATAAATTTGTCTAAATCGTATGAGCATATAAATGCACACTGTCACTGCAACAATATATCATAAAATGATATGACACCCAAGTGAATAGTATCCAGACAAAAGATCTTGGATGTTTGTTTCTTATTATAAACTAAATATACATGTATTTATGGAGTTTGTGCTAATTTGCTCATTAAACACTTAAACACTCTGAACTCTCGTATTTAATAACAATTTAAAATATTATACTACTAACACATTATCACAAAATAACTCAAGTGATCTTTCAAATATATTTTCATAATTTGTGACACGTGTTTGTAGCCACTTAATTAGATGCTTCAAAATGTGTTTTATATTCAAGTATGTTTTAGTGGAAAAAGTAATAAATATTTTCTCAACACTTTTCCAAAGAACTCTTCCAATGAGCATGTGAATATACCTGCAATGGATCATAATTGCCTTGACATCTAACAAAGTCAAAATTTGAATACTAAATGATCTCTAACTTTAATTTCTGATTTCATGTGTAAACATATAATGTTTTGCTATAAAAAAATTTGTTTCTCTACTATTTAGTGATTCATTTTTAACTTACTCAAATATCTGTCAAAGATACCAATAAAATATACAATAACTATAAGTGTATAAATTCGTTATCTCTCACACTATGCGGAAGCATAATAAACTTTATGCACTTTTGAGCTTTATAACTTTTTTGAGACACCTAATAAAACTATAATTGTCTTCCATAGAGTTTAGTATATAACTTTATTTTCAATTCTGCATGCCACTAATATACAAGAATAGTTAAAATATACTTACTTTCACTAAACTGAAATAAGTCATCAATTATATTTATCTTAAAGAATCATGAGAGAATAATTTGATGAAATATAAGTTACTAATGATAGAATTTTTTTTAATTAAAAAAAAATTCTATTTAACAAATAGACTAATATTAGTAGATATAACTTTAAAGCAAAATAATATATTCACACAAGTTACATATTATATGAATAAAATTCATATAATAATGGGTCTATCATAAATACTTAGCACAATATTAATATTTAGTCTTTAAATAAAAATGTTCATTTATAAATGGTATTTTTAATACAGTAATTAAACATTGATATAAATCTTGTTAAATAATAAGTCTATCTTTAAATAAATTTATTATTCACAGAAACTAAATAAGTATCACATATCTATTATCACAAATGTACATATAAAATTGTTATCACATGTAAGTCTTTATTATTAATCAATTGTTTTTTTTTTTGTTTAACATAAAAAATTGAATCCACAATAAAAGAATTCAAATAAGAAAGAAGTCACAACAATTCTCTTATATAACAAAAAATAATCATAAATTAATATTTGTGCTATTGTGACTATAGTAAAATTTATTTATTTATTTTAACACAACAATATCTGAATTCATATTCGTATACATAAGGGACCTTCGATAAATATTTATACAGACAAAAAAAAAACATATGAAGTAAATCCTTATATCATATGAAAAAAATTTAATTCATGATGTTTCAAAAAAAAAAAATTATTACCATTCTTTATGATACTGGAAAAAACCAATGTTACACAAGATAATACAAAAATATATACCAATTTTTAACAAAGGTATATTGCATATATCAGTTAGTCTTTTATATGATAAAAAAATTTATCCGATAGATAAATAAATCATATACGCATTATTATTGACAGCCTGTCATCTTGTTTCTTATTATACCGATGGAATTATCCGTCATTCACAATGTATTATTATAGTTGATTCATATTAATAAATTTTATCAAAAAATAATGAAAAAAAGAAGAATTTTAATTAATTGAATCTAATAAATAAATCCATAAATACAAAGACACCAATAGTTTGAGAATGAATGATTCGTAAATCCAAAATTCACAACATTAAATATTAATTAAGATAAATTGAATATATCTCTCAATGATTTAATTATGGATGGCTCTGATAATACTTGTTGAATTTTTTTTAAAATTTTTTAATTCTAAAATCATCTATATTAAATCATTAAAAAAAAATACTAAAATGTGGAAGTATACCTGAATTCCTGATTATAATTATAAGAGTTTGATTTTCTTATCTTCCTAAACCAAAATCTTCTTTATCCCTAATAGGGCTGAATTGCAACTCCTCTAATGAGAAAAGAATTACGGAGACGACTTTAATATGTTAGAAACTAAAACCCTGAATCATCATTTATATTTGAGTGTGACACCTATTAAATTCTAAAACTCAAATAAAAATAAAATCTTTAATTTTATTCTCATTTAATTTTAAATCAAAAATAATAATAACTTATTTTATTAGTAACTATAATAATAAATAAAATCACTTATATAAATTATATAATATAAAATAATTAATATAATTATGATCAATTATATATATTGTCCATAAATAAATTAAGAAATTATAATTTTCTAAGAGACATATTTTGAAAGCAATTCAGAATTTTCTATGCACACACTTGTTGAACAGATGAAAGGTGTGTTCGAGAAGAGTATGATGGGAGAACTAAAGTTCTTTATTGAACTTCAGATCAAGTAAAGTAAGAAGGACATCTACATCCATTAATTAGTCCTAGAATTACTAGAGCTTCTGAAGAAGTTTAATATAAAAAATGCTAAACCCATAACAACTCTCATGCACTCATTGCAAATCTTCGATGTTGATGAGAATGGTAAAAGTACTTCTCAGACTAACTAACTGTAAATTTGGTATCAAGATCAATGTGTATGTGGGTATCTGATCAATATTTTAATCCAATCCTAAGCAGTAATCTTTCTATGTCTCTCCTATAGATATGTGTTATCAATAGATGTAAGAAGCAATGATAATAAATAGTCCCATAATTTGATAAAGAGAAAGTACAGGGAGTTAATACAGTATATGTATAATGTGTATAATAGAGTTTAGGGACGTTCAATTTAGTAGCATATCAGATGTTTATTATCTCTAGTACTTAGATGGTTATTTTAGATAGTATGGGTATATTGTGTTTAAAAAATTAGTAATATTTTATTTTGAATATTCATTTTTTAACTTATATTAGGTCTTATACACATTGTACAGATACTCCATTGACTCTTTAGCAGAATTCTTTGATAAATAATTTACATATGCCTTACAATGCATACAATGAGGGTTAATTTGTGTGATCAATTTTAAATATTTTAATTTCGATGTTCGATTCAGTAGGATATCAGATGTTTATTATTCCTGGTATTTAGATAGTTATTCTTAATAGTATATATGAATGTAATATTCATTTTTTAATTTATATTGGGCCAAATAAATAGCTTTGTATAAATACTCTATTAGTTTCATAACGAGATTCTTTTTTTAAAAGGTCCAAATACTTCCTGTTAGAGATAATAATAATAATAATAATAATAATAATAATAATAATAATAATAATAATAATATAATATAATATAATATAATATAAAGTATAGAAAGTTAACTTGATTTAATGGTAAACTCACTAGTTTGCTTAAGTAAATATTAGAGATTTGAATGTCGTGTAATAACCCACGAGAGATACCGGGCAAAACCAAAATAATACATAAAGTATTCAATTAAGGAGGGAGGGCCCATGGACATATATTCTCTTGGTGATTCGGTCGTTTTGTGCTCTTATGTGTTCACACGAAATTTCTAGGCGACTCAATCATACTATCTCAATCGGTACTAAAATTCTTTGAATATTATTGCAATTTTTAATTTTAAATAATTGTTTTATTTTAATTATATGAATAAATTAAAAAGTTAAAGTTAGAATAATACATCAAATAGTTTTAAAAAATTACTTTATGAGGACAGGAAATTAATCATTACATATATATAGGTTTTATATATTTTTTATGTCGAATAATTAATTAAAAAAAATATTTTAGAACAGCGTAATCACAGTTTTCCACAATAAAAATAATTAAAAATTTTATGAATACAAAAAATAACTACTAGCTCATAATTTTATATATTTTGTATGTTTAACCATATTTAAGTCATAAATAAAGTTTGCTTATATGATTTATAAATTTTGATTTTATTATTTATGAAATCTGATTATAGATACTAATATGTGACATTTTTGTTTTCATATAAGTTTATATTTTTACATATATGGCTGATTTTCAGTATTTATACAGAATAGTAAATAATTTTAACTAAATGCAAAATGTTACTTTTACACTTTTACTATTAGTAATTTAGTATTCTTTCTTTATCTTTTTAAGAGTTAGGTTAAAATTTAAATTCGAAAGAGGAGAGTTTTGAGATACACCAAAATGGTTGTATTCCATTCAAGCTGAATTTTTTTTCCTCCTCTTTTGGCCCACTGACATTGACCCCATAAAATGAAATCTTACCTAAATTTATACTAGTTCTTCCCAAATTCAGTACAAATCAAACTATAAAAGTTATAAAAATATATATTTTTTTAAACTCAGATAATTTTATTTATGAGAATTGAAATGAAAAAAATATATACGTATTTATATATGGAACAAACAAAAGAAATGAAAAATTTTTAATACTCTATTGTAAAGATAACATGATATAATAATTTAATAAAAAAGTAAAAGAAAATAAAATGCTCATAAGAAATTGGAGATTTGTTAAAACTTCTCATACAGTTTCAAAGTTGATACCATTATCTCTTTTACACTAGTTGATATATTATCAAAGATAAATTTGTTTTAACCTTTTATAAGAACTAACTCAAAATCATCATCATCATCCTTTGAGAAAAGTCATTAAATTCAGTATCCAAAACTTTCATTCTCAAATTCTACTCAACATAAAAAATAACTTTCATTTAAAAGACAACAACAAATAAAATAATATCTATTTTTCAAATTATAAATAACTAAAATTAAATAGTTTTTTATTACATTAAAAAATAAATAAATAATTAAAATAATTGTTTTTTATTCAATTTAAAAATCTGTCATTTTTTATTTTATTTATTCGGTATGTTTATCTGAAAAAAAAGATATGACTCAAATGAGAGAGAGAAAATAATATGAGACAAAGAATAATAACAATTTGTATTTATATTTATTAAATTTATATATATGTAAATTAGTACGGTTAGGTCCAGTTTGAATAATCAACTTAATTAAATTCTTTTTGATAAAATAATTTAAATAATAAATAACTCTATTAAAAGTAATTTATAAATAAGTTATTTTGTGTTTAGATTTTTAACTCTAAAAGTGCTTATTTTATAGAAATATGATGAAAAATAGAAGTATTAGGAGAGAAGTCAATTTTTTTAACTTCTCTATAAACTCCTAAATAGCTTTTTAAAAAGTTATAATTTGATTTTAAAAATTACACCATACTACTACTTTTCATAAGTCAAAAATTAAAAAAAATTACTTCTAAAATTTTTCAAACGAATCCTTAGTACTAATATTTTTTAAAATTTATATACATAAATTAATAAAATTAAAAATAATCTAATATTTATATTAATTAAATAATAATAATATCTTTTGAGAAAAGAAAAAATAAAGAAAGTAAAAATTCACATACAATCGATTTTAAATTATCTAACAACTCTCAATTATTAACTTCACGTACTCCACTTGAGTTTCCATCGTTAAAGAATGAATGAGACGGCGTAAGTGATGCGTGTCACTGTAACAGACTTTGTGGCAAGAATGAGTGAGTGTGAGTGCGCCAGCTCAAGTGTGAGGGACACAAAAAGAGAAAGATGGATCATCATCTTTTGAGTCTTGACTCTCGAGTCTTATTCTTAAAGAGTGTTATTTCTTCTTCCTTCAATTTCAACGCTCAGAAATCAGAATCGAACCAACGCGTTTAGAATCCCAGCACGCCAAAATTTACCCCCCGTTTTAAACAAGCGTGTAGTTTCTTATGCTCACAAGTTAAGAATAAACAAGTGATTCGTTCTTCTTTAGATTTTTGAATTGGGAATGCGATTTCTCAGATTCTAATTGCTGTTTCTCCATTCGCGATAAGTTACTATGCCACCTGGTAAGCCATTCTTTTCATTTTCAGTTTCAGTTTCAGTTTCAGTTTCACTTGCTTCCTTGGCGCGTGTGCAAATTAGTGTGTTGACTGTTGAGTCGTAAGCGCTGACTTTTCGGGACTACGTAGGTTTGGGAGTCTCAAGCCAAATTATAGCACTCATAGGATTATTATTATTATTATTATTAGTATTATTTTAGGTAATTTGAGAAAATGTTGTGGAATAATTGGTTGGTGTAGTACAATGATTGGATAGATAGATAGATAGGTTTTGAATTTTTACACTACAAGCTCCTTATTTAAGAGTTGAGATTTTGGAGGGAAGGGGAGGGGAAAGAAGTGTTTTGTAGTGTAAAAATTCAAAATTTAACACTACAAGCTCGTTTCCCTTTGGATTCCACAAACAACCCCTTAAGAACTTAGCATATCTTACTTTTAGAATGGATGTTGATCCTTGAATCAAATGGAATAATTGGCACTAATAGTACAGTGAGAGGACAGTTGAGTTCCTATTGAATATTCATAGTTATGTTTGATAGTCTTGTCAAAGTATTCTTCTGTGGAAAGGAAGAAAGGAAGGAGTAAGTTGGAATTTTTTACATGTGATGGCAGGTTTTGAGTACAACATCGATGATCTGTACCAGGAAGCTAAGAGAAGATGGCTGAAGCCGGTGGAAGTGCTATACATTTTGCGGAATCATGACCAGTGCAAGTTCACAAATATTCCCCCTCAAAAGCCAACAAGTAATGTCCATGTTCTTGTCCATGAAACACAAAAATCACATCAATGTTGCTAATTGATTTTCTTAACAGGTGGATCCTTGTTTCTATTTAATAGAAGAATCATGCGTTTCTTCCGGAAAGACGGTTATAATTGGCGGAAGAAAAGGGATGGAAGAACTGTGGGAGAAGCACATGAACGGCTTAAGGTAAACTAGAAGTGTATGATCATTTAAATTCCAAAAAGGGGCTTAATCAAAATATTAAAAGTAAAAAAAAGAAAAGGAATTTCTTGGTTGTTTGTTGATATTTATGTGTCTTATCGTACTGCCCCAACATGTAATGATAAAATTTGTAATATTGGAAATAAATTTAGACTGAGATCTTTCTTTCCTTTTCAAATTTGAGCTTAGTGGTACTTAATTTTGACATTTTTGTTGTATTGTCTTGGTCTGTATGATCTTCTGATTTTGTACATTTTGTTGCTTAATACAAGACGCTCAAATTTTTGTGGTAGTTCTAAATAATGAAAATTGCAGTACATAAACATGTATAAGGGACTGAATTTGACAGCATTACTAAATTATTAAAGGGAAATATAAACTTAAAAAGATGTCTCAAGCATGGTCAACCAATGTATCATTTGAAAATAATTAAAGATTCTCATGATTTTTGTTTTCAATTCCATTTCTGGATCATATCTGCACCATTAATTGCTTCTGTAATTCTTTTGAATGACATAATTCTTTTTGAAAGGATATTTGTTCAAGCACTTTTATGTGCATGAGGATGTAATAGAGGAATGAGATGCATAGGTTCACTGTTATTGAGCATTATTCATTTTCATTGTAATTCATTTATGGTTGCTATGTATCACCCTTTGTGCCATCATTTGTTTTGTGTTGGAATTCTATGTTGATTTCCTTAACCCAAGTGATTACTATTCTGCGTGACTAGATTGGAAACGTTGAAATACTAAATTGTTACTATGCACATGGAGAGGAGAACCGTAGTTTCCAGAGGAGGAGCTACTGGATACTGGATCCGTAAGTGAATTATAGTTCAGCTCACTAAATATCCTTTAAACTATTAAGTTTACAACAGGTTGTATATTTTAAAACTGACAAAAAAAAGGTGCAAGTTTAGGGAAAAGCTCATGCTGAAGAAAATACATGATAAAATTATGTTGACTTCAAAACCTAAATCAAACTTCATTAGGCATGACTGATCTTAGGATCTATTTGTTTTTTTTTTGTTTTTGCTTTTGCTACAAGTGTTCATATTTTCTCATACACTGTTGTTCCTTGACAGGGCATATGAGCATATTGTTCTTGTGCATTACAGAGAAACAAAGGAGGTGAGTGTCCAGCACGAAATCAGACAAACGTAACAATTGAACTTTCAGCTTGTTAGAACATGCAAAGCACTTTCTCCGTTTTCAATGCTAACTTTGAACTCTTAAATTTAAAAATTTATTATGTTTTATGAAATTCTAATTTTGTGTGGTATTTCTATGCAGTATCCTTCCATTTTGTATTTTTTCATTATTACTTGTATTCAAACACACAAAGCTAGGGTGTGATGAATCTGACCTAGTTTTGTCTCGTCTTTAAAATCTGTTTATAGCCTATTTCCAAAATATTCTTTTCTTCCTGCTGGGCTACATTGCTTTCTAACTACAACTTTTCTTACAACGCCTAGATACATGCCAATTAATAATTTTATGATTAGATTCACTCTGGATAGCCATGCTCAAGTTACTAGAATCACTCATGAAGCTTTGTTGTTGAACTCTCTCATATAATGACGACTGATGTAACTGAAGATTGTTGGTTATTTTTATTATTTCTTCTAATTTATCGTTTTTGGAACAATTCATTTATAATTTTCCTAAGTAGTAGCCCAAATGAAGGTATATTTTCAATTCATTTATGATTGCTAATTGCCATAAGTGATACCTCACTTGAATGTTAACTTAAATATTATGAATCCGAATTGGGAGACATAAATGGTAAGTATCGCATTCATCATGGCATAGTAGAAGATCTGTGCTGCGGAACTTCGAGTTTGACATTACTGACTAGACTCATGTTGCAGGGGAACTCAGGTTCTGGACCTATCCCACCATTGTCTGGAGGCTCCTCTCCTGAATTTAGTCAGAATCGAAGCTCACGTACTACGCTTGACCCAGGGACAATATCCGTGTTTGGTGATTCATGTGAACCTTCTCAGAATTTCTCCAGTCCTGAGTCTATGGAAGTTACCTCTAATATCATCAGAAACAATGGAATGGATCAGTTAGATGAAACAGATGCAGTCTTGCGCCAATTGAAGCAACAGTTAAGTTTGGAAAAGGAGAACTGTGAAGAAATTTCTCCCACATACAATGAGCCTGAGATTTTACATGATTTGAACCCTCAGCATGATGAAAGAGTGATGTACAAGCATAAATCTGCAGCTTTCACTGTGCCAAATGATTATGGACAAGCCGCTTATGAATGCAATGGAAGACAAGGTAACGTAAACAAACTTGAGCCTCTGAGAATTCTTTTAAATCAATGATTTATTTAAGTTATCTCTTTGTTGTGCTTTTTACTTGATATTGTGTTTTGACATGGTCGTTATAGGTGTTATCTGTCTTCCACTGGAAGCATTGTCCCTTCACAGTGCTAAATTTGCTAAGGTCTTTGTGTTAAATTTGTAGCATATCTGCATTGAGTTATCCATGATTTTCATTTTTAAAAGCCAGTAATCTTTTTGGTACCCCAATTAAGTTTCATTTATCTGGAATCACTCTAGTTGGAGCTCAAGAAATTATTGTGTGGAACTCCTTATATTTTGTTATACATGAAAAAGTAGTTTCTCTTCCTTTTGTGGTTAAGAAAAAAAAAAGTGAAGAAAGGAAGTGTTGCATTAGATATTTTGTCTGCCTCTGAAAAATGCATATTGGGTGTTTGGTTAAGCACATGTAGTGTGTCGTCCAAATAACAAAAATAAAATGTCTTTCGTCTTGATACATTGGTTGTAGCCAAAGGGATTATCCAAGAAATTATTGTGCTTAATAGGATCAGCTTCAGAATAGTACGGATGAAAGTTAGTCAAAATATTCCTAACCTATATATCTGGTCTTGATTCACATGTTATCTTTTTTATTTTATTTTATTTTCTCTTTTTATTACTTATGTGTAATTAAACGTCAAAAAGAAAGGCTCGTAAAAGGTGTATATTTTTCTGTAGGTGACAATGGTAAAAATTATAATCAACTATTAAACTGCGATCACCCAGATGCAAATGAAAATGCCTTATCTTGGACAGAGGTGCTCGAGTCGTGTAAGCCTGCAAGCTTGACCAATTTACCAGAGCAACATGCATATGAGGCATATGGAAATGTTAGTAGTACTATGACATATTTCACTTGTTAATATTTTGTGTCAATTCACTATTTTCATTAAATGTTATGCATATTTTTATTTTTACAACTAGCTCAACTAAAATTTCAACACTCAAAAACAGGATAGCTCCCTACATTCTTCACGAGGTGTACTGATTGACAGTCAACAAAACAGTCGGTGGATAAACTCCAACAGTATTAATGCTGAAAACTGTATGAATTAGTTTATCGTCAATGACTTAAAAATGTTCTTTTCTGCATATGATGAAAGTTGGAACATTTGAACTCTGATACACTTCTCATGTCACCAGCTGTCTTCTCTTGTCCTCAAGATGGTGGAACCAAATTTCCTCTGTATTCACCGGTTGAAGCTGAAAGTTCTGACTATGCGACATTGTTTCATCAAATCCAAATTCCACCACCTCTGGATGCAGATTCATGCCTGACTATTTCACAGAAACAAAAATTCACAATTAGGAGAATCTTCCCAGAGTGGTGTTATGCCACAGAGACTTCAAAGGTTTGTGCTTTCAATTCTTATTATTAATATACCATATGTAACGATTTGTGAATGCATGATTGAATGATCTTCTGAATGGCGGAAGCTTTATGCCTTTTGATCTATATTCCCTTATCTTAGGATGATATGAGTGGTACTAACAGTTTTGTCCAAAATTTGAATACTAAACATCCAATTTCTATGCATAGGTGGTCATTATTGGGTCATTTCTCTGTCTTCCCTCAAATTCTACCTGGGCTTGTATGTTTGGTGATATTGAAGTGCCTGCTGAGATAATTCAGGATGGTGTTATTTGTTGTGAAGCTCCCCCCCACCTTCCTGGAAAGGTTACTCTGTGCGTTACTTCTGGAAATCGGGAGTCCTGCAGTGAATTTCGAGAGTTTGAGTTTCGCAATAAGACTAATAATTGCACTCGTTGTAACTCAATGGAAACAGAAACTGCTAGAAGCCAAGACGAGCTGTTATTACTTGTTACATTTGCACAGATGCTCCTTTCTCCTCCAACTAAAAAGAATGACAACATGGAACCTGTATATCATCTTCCAGTGGAACAGAAAGCAGATGATGATTCATGGAGCCATGTGATAGAGGCTCTTCTAGTAGGCAGTGGAACTTCATCAGGTACTATTGATTGGCTTCTTGAAGAGCTGCTGAAGGATAGGCTACAGCTGTGGCTTTCTGGCAAATCCTGGGAAATAGATGAAGCAACCGGCTGCCCTTTGTCCAAGAAAGAGCAGGGGATTATACACATGGTTGCTGGATTGGGTTATGAGTGGGCCTTGATCCCTATTCTCAGTTGTGGTGTGAATATAAATTTTCGTGACATCAGGGGGTGGACTGCCCTTCATTGGGCTGCACGGTTTGGAAGGTAATAGAACAGTCCATAGTGCTTGCTATTATTATTATTATTATTATTGGAGTTTAGATGTTGATTTGGTAAGCAAAAGTTTTAGATCATCTGTGTTTGACAAAAATGCTTATAGGCATCTGTGGCTTGCTTTGGGAAAGACAATACAAATATAAGGAGAGGTCACATGAAAGGAGAAACAGAGGAATTTCTCTTTTCTATTAAGATGCCATAAATCACTGAATAAATGCCAAACAATACGATCCATTTTTTGGGGTCATGTCTAAAATCAGTTTAAGGTTTACAGAGACAATAGTATACATAAACAAATAAAACAAGTACAATACTGAACTATATCAGTATCTTTTTTTTTTTTGAAAAAAATTGAAGTGAAAAGACTCAACCTATAGCTATCTGGCTGTATGTAATATCTAGTCAGATGGTAAACTGCATGAGCGTAAAATAATCACATGTAGTAGGATTGATTCGCATTTCATAAATTATTAGGTGAGCTTCAATCATAGTAAAACCTTATCAGTGAAAGCAAATGCTTGATTGAAGTCAGATATATCGAGTAAACAATGTCATTGTGATCTGTTAAACACCAAACTTTGTGGAAAGGACATTCAAAATTAAGGTTTCGTTTGCCTTTCTCTACTTTTTATTGCAGCTGATGTTGATACTTTCTCAGATATCCATTGCAGTATGTTCATATCTAGAATAAACAATGAAAGTCTTGCTTTAGAAGCCTTGACAAATTATCTGTCCATTCCAAGTGATCTTTATGTTGTGTTTCTGAAACATTTATGATAGGGAAAAAATGGTTGCTTCACTTATTGCTGCTGGTGCATATGCTGGAGCAGTAACTGATCCAACATCTGCAGACCCAGATGGGAAAACTGCTGCAGCTATTGCTGCCAGCAATGGCCACAAGGGACTGGCCGGTTATCTTTCAGAAGTAGCTCTGACTAGCCATCTTTCATCTCTCACCTTGTGGGGTTTCACTGGCTGCTGTCAGAAATGCTGCTCTCGCTGCTGCTCGGATACAGGCTGCATTTCGTGCTCATTCTTTCAAAAAACGGAGGGAGAGGGAAGCTGCTGCAGCAGCCGCTGCCGCTGCTGCTGGTCTAGATGGGTATGATATCGATGCTGATGGCATTGGTAACATTCTAGAGCTTTCTCCCAGGTTAAGTCATAGCTTTGGGAGGCTTCGTGATTACAATGCAGCTGCTTTATCAATTCAGAAGAAATATCGAGGTTGGAAAGGTCGCAAAGATTTCTTAGCACTGCGCCAAAAAGTAGTGAAGATACAGGTAATGTGTGTTACCGTGACTCTTTTCGCAGACAAATTGAGCTGAGAACTCTGTATCTGGACATTAACATTTGGTGTCTACTCCATGAAGACATCTTCATGTCAATATGGTATTGTAAACCTTTAGATGGTTTGACATGCTTGACTAACTATGTTGTCTGAACTCTAAACTATCTAACAGTTTGTAATACCATATTCGCATGAAGATATCTTCAGGACATAACAACCTTGTTTAGATACTTTGAAAAGTTGGGCAAATTGTTCATTAAACAAATAAAAAATATATAGGTAGGCTAGACATGCACCTACATTAATCAAACTGCAAGATGAATTTATTGTTAACCTCGTTCCATATTTATTTGGGCAGGCTCATGTGAGGGGTTACCAGGTTCGGAAGCAATACAAGATAATAGTATGGGCAGTTGGAGTCTTGGAGAAGGTAGTGCTACGATGGCGGAGAAAAGGAGCTGGTCTACGAGGTTACCGACAAGACTCAATTGATGAAAATGACGATGATGATTTTCTCAAGGTGTTCAGGAAGCAGAAAGTGCATGTAGCAATTGAAAAAGCTTTTTCACGGGTGCTGTCCATGGTACACTCTAGTGGTGCCCGTCAACAATATCGCCGCATGCTTGAGATGTATCGTGAAGCTAAGGTAACTTGGCTAAGATCAGAAAAGTGAATAATTAGAGACTTGGATCCAAGTTGGCCCACAGGAATAAAACCTGCGTCCTTTGTAGGATATGAGGCCATTTCTTACCAATATGTCTGTTATCTTCCTAGTTATGCCAATAAGATAAACATGAACTCACTAAGCATGCAGAGTTAGCATGCTTCTGTTGTGGGAAATGCATAACATATTTCTTCTTGTACAGGCTGAACTTGGTAGCATGAATGATGAAGCGCCATTAGCGACGTCTGTAGGGGACACATCAAATATAGATGATGATGATGAACTCTTTCAAATTCCTGGGGGCTGGGAGACACTCTAGCAGCCCTCCTAATTCTTGTTCTCTTTTGGTGGTTCAGTTTCTGGCTTCACCGTTTGTAGGTGTCTTGTGTATTTAATGGTGTAGAACAAGCGTGAGATCTTAGCCTGTAAATAAATCTAGGTTGTACAGTGGTAAAGTTGATAATGTTTGGAACTTTATAGGTATAAAATGGTCTTGAATTAAGGTGGAATAGGGTTCTAATTTCTGTTGAGAAGTGTTACTTGGCAACTTAGATATGCTTTCATTTGTAGGCAAGAAAGTCCTCCAATGTTGGATCATGGAATGGTTTGCTTTGAAGGACTCGAGGTTTTTTTATTTAAATAAATTAATAGGAAATTACCTTAATTCCTTAAATGAATTTCGAAAATGTGATTCTCCTAAACCATATATTATATAAATCGTCTCAGTCTTGTGTTTTATACAATATATGAATCATGTTACTTTGAAACAATTTATGCTGAAATGCATTGCTCAAAAATACATAAATCATCCCAAGCCTTTGTGTGTTCTAAAATGTATATAAATCGTTCCATCCTAAGTTGAGTAACGCTTTTCAACCCTAAAACCTACAACCCTAGGATTACGTTCTAATACCTAACCCTCTTTTCCTTAGAACGATTTACGTGCAAACCAATACCTCCCAACATTCCAACACGATTTACGTGTTTACCTAACCTCCAACAACCCAGCATGATTTACGTGCATAAATATAATGCTCAATAGTTTAGGATGAATCATGTGTAAAGGCCAACCTACTTATAATGCTCAATAGTTTAGGATGAATCATGTGTAAAGGCCAACCTACTTACTTTTCCACGAGTAATGCTTCATTTATGAGCCCCCATTGACGGTGAGGAGCTTGCTGGAGGGGAGGAGATTGATGGGATGAAAGTGACCAACGGGTTGGGTGGAGGGAAGTTGGTGTTGGTAGAGGGTGGGTACCAGTGCACAAAAAAGAGGGTGGTGGACGGCGGAGGAGGCAGCTGATAAGTGCAGCAGTTGAAGGTTGGGTAGGCGGCGGAAGGGGGTGATGGAAGGTGGGCCCAACCAATTTGATGCAAGATGGCGAGGAATGAAGATGACATGTACCGATTGAACGGTATTGCGCACGTTGCGGGTTTTATCGACGAAGAGGTTAGTAGTTAAATTAGTTTACAATTGACATAGTTGATGACGGTGATATGTTGAGTTATTTTAATGTGATTTTGTTAATTTATATAGCTTGTAGTTTTAGAAAATTGTAATATTTTAGGGTTAACATGCTTAGGAATGATGTGGTTGTTGTGCGGTTCAGGGGTAAATTTGATTTCTGATATATGTTTTTGGTTATTATGCGTTGTTGAGTTGCAACTATGTTTATTATTCTTTTATTAGCTAACCCGGTGTGTAAGAAGCATCCATAGGCAACAGAAGATGATATTGCATGACCGTATTATGACGTACTTAGATAGTGGCGGATTACTACATGTTGCTAGGTTGAAATCGCCATGAGTAAAGTACCACCATACTTGCCATACAAATGGGTACCATCAATAGAAATCAGTGGCTTGCAATACTTGAGGGCCTTAACACACAGAGGAAACGTCCAAAATAATCGATGAAAAAATACCCTCGAGCACCAGACCTTACAGGTGAAGTACGTAACACTGCAATAGTGCCCGCATGAACATATGAACCTCGATTATCCACCTTGGAATCAGATTGTAAGACTCCTCCCAATTACCATAAATCTGTGCAATCGCCTTCTGCTTAACCATCCATACTTTTCTGTAATTGGGCATGAAATCATATTTCGTTGAGATCACATTCTACAATACTTTCACCGAGATTGCTGCATCTGCTATGACCAGCGAAAGTATTAACGCATAGATCACATGATAATCAAGCTGTATGTGGTCGGTCGACAGTTCGGTTGCAAGACGTGTGCAGCCCATTGTACTTTTGGATTTCCTAGTAGCCTTTCCTCTGCCGCATAGTCACACGTATCATCCAATTACACTCATTCCCAAACTGGATGCACTTTCCGTGATACTTCAACTGTTCGGACTCAAACACCTTATACTCAACATCCCGATGAATATTATAACTCTTCACTATCAACACTGCTTCCTCCTTACTTTGGAACCGTTGCCCAATTTCAAACTCCATTGTGTCATGCATAATGTGCTCGTTTACATGAATAGCAGACAGCTGTTGACTTGAAAATGCTGGTTGATTCATCGCCTTAGATTCAATGTAGAGAAGTGTTGAGGGTATTGTTGTGTCTGAGAGCTTGATTGTCCTTGCGATCTCCCAACTCGTCTTGTGCCTTCTTCACCGTTAGTATCATCGCCAATAATGGGTGGTTCCGAATCTAATTCATCATCGCCTATGGTCTCTGCAAGTGGATCCCTGTCTCTGACTTCTATGAATGCTGATGTACCATCCAATACCGGTGCTGCTCTGATTGCAGTTGTAAACTCACCGAAGGTAGCACATCACCCAAGTCATATGTATTATCAGCCTGAACAGGCAGATCTGCCGCAAATAATGGAGACAAAACATGGACGGTGACATTGTGACCGGTTGGAATGGCGCTAGAAGCACCTTCTAGCTCGACGGTGGGCGGATTCGGAGCAGATCCACTGGAGCTACCTTCCACATTAACCATTTTCGCAAACAACTTCATAGCCCCCAAATCTGAAAATCTAGATTGACGGTGAAATATAACACGAATGTCGTCGTCGCCTAACATCTCATACTTTTCAAACTTAACATAACATTGCCTGAGTAAGATAAGGATCCAAAAAAATAATTGTTTCACTTGCTTTTTACCGCACTGTCCTAACTTCTGTAATATACTATTTCGTAAATTCTCTAAACTCGTTGAAGGATTTACAAATACTCTGACCTGCTTTTTAATAGTGAACGTTATACCCTCACTTGTGTTTTCATCAATTTTTTTCCGGTGATGAACTAGCAAAAACACACTCTCGTCCATCTTCCTAAAACCCTCAATTCAACTATGGCTCGATATACATCGTTCTCGTTTATTCTTTAAGCACATAAATCGTTCCATAGTCATGAGTTTTGTGTTTTTGAACGTAAATCGTTCCAGCCTAATATACCATAGCGTAATAGCACGTAAATCGTGCTAGGGTCTTGAGAAGTGGCTAGTTGCACATAAATCGTGCTAGGACAATGAACTTTATGGTTAAGAACATAATTTATGGTGGCCTAGAATGATTTATATACATTTTAGAGCACATAAAAATCTAGGATAATTTATATATTTTTGAACAATATATTTTATGTATAAATCATCTTAAAATAGCATGATTCATATATTATATAAAACACAAAAATTTAGGGTAATTTATATATTATATAATTTAAAAAAATTACATTTTTAAAATTTATTCAGGAATTCAGATAATTGCATCTCTTATTAATTTATTTAAATAAAAAAGCCGATAACAAACTAAGGAAGCCCTTATATCTATACAGATATAAGTTACCAACATGAGTTAACTCTTATAAACCATGATTGGAAGCCCTTATAAAATTTTCGAAATAAGAAAGGAGTGATATATCTATACAGGTTAAAGGAAATAATAGCAATACATTTGTCAATATGCTTCTCTAATTCATCGTAGAGAAACTTCACTACAACTAATCTACTATAGCTAAGCCCACTGTATCCCCTGGTCCCCGTCCAAAAATTGGATGGTACTAGAAAAGAAAAGAAAAGAGCAAAAGGGCACGTCTCTTTACAATAATAAATAATTGAACCTTTGGCGGTGGATGAGAGAGAATTAAGAAGAAAAAATTTAAGGAATTAACTATAATATAATTTTATTAAGTCAATTTTTTTATTTTTAATTTTAAAATTTAAAAAATTAGGATAATAATTTTTTTATTTTTTATAATAAATTTATTTTTTAACTAATTAATTAAAATTAACTTAATTCTTAATTAATTCTTCAGCGAAACTCAATTAAGAATGAGCTTATTGAGATATTCCTACATTTATAATTTATATATGTTAATCATTCTCCATTTACATTAGTAATTTAGTATTAATTATTTGAATAAAGCAATAAATAAATTTTTGAGAATTTATATTTTAAATAGATTNTCCGTCTAAAATGTAAATTTTTAAAAATTTATTTATTATTTTATCCTAGCTACTCATTAAGATAACTGTTACATTGTTTAATAATTTTTGTTGGTATAAATTTTCAGAAATAATTGTTGAATTAAAATTGTATATATTGTATATTATTTATAACAACATTTTAATATAAAATTATTTATTATAATTTTTTATACTTCAAAATTAAAAATCAATATATAAATATTTTCATCATAGGTTATTATTATGATTTAATAATTGGATTAATAAAATATACATCATAGAAAGTAATTATATAATTAAAAAATATTAAGTGAATAAATTATTTTTTAAACTAAATTCAACTAATTTTTTTGTTAAGCGTCTTTTCTCTTCAACTAAAATTTGTGTAAATAATTTTGTTAAGTCTGAGATAAATTAATTAGATTTGCTTGCTAAAAATATTTTTTCACATAACAATATCGATATAATTATTGGTAGAGTTTTGGGTGTCATAAAAGTTATTAGAGAAAAATCGACGAGAAGGACATTTTAGTATTAAAAAATTGAATCCTAAATTTCTGCATTCTCTTTAGTATAGTAATAGAATCTTTTATTAATATATTATTATTAATGGAGATTTGTATATAGTTATTTTTATTAGTTATTAATATATTTAATTAAATTATTATTTAATTTTTAATTAATAATTTTATAAAATAATAATTGTACG
>NC_029775.3:1416198-1417570 GCF_000817695.3 Arachis duranensis | reverse complement strand
GTATTAATATACTAGTGTCATTATTCATATTTAAAATTTTAAGTTAATAATAATAAAAATTGACATATAATAAAAATAAAATATATTTTTAAACTCTAAATTCTAAACTATAACTGATATATTTAGAAAAATATTGATAATTGATTTGTGTATTAATTTTTTTTAGAATCAAAATATTTACTTTTAAAATTTTAAAAATTTATTTAGATAATTGTTCTGCCAAAAAATAGATTGAAATTGAAAATAGAACTTTAAGAATTAATTTGTATATTAATTTTTTTAAACTAAAATATTTAATTTTAAAATTTTTAAAGACTAATTTATTATTATTATTATTATTATTATTATTATTATTATTATTATTATTATTATTATTTTCTAGGGTCTAATAGATGGTTCGTTTTTATAGATAAAAGGAAGGGAATAGGAGAGAAGCAATGTCAAATATTGGGTGTCCGGCGAGAATGGAAGAAGGTGGAAGGTTGGAGGTGATAGACAACGCAATTCAGAAGCTGATAAAAGAAAACAAGAACAAAGCAATTTACAACGACGAAGATCCTGAAACTGAATACCAACTCGCTCTTCCCAATCTTCTCTCTGCCGCTTCTCACTCTCAGCTTCAGGTACCGCCGTTTATTCTTTTTCCTTCGAAACCGCGTTTCCTTCAACTATATATGCCCAAACGCCACATAATTTATTTAAATCGAGTACTGTTAGAGAGTTAATGATCTAAGTATATAATATGTACAATGGATTATTGAGTTACAAAATAAACTATTTATTTCAAAAGCTTAAATTAAGGAATTTATCAAGGATTGAACTTTTGATCTTTTGGATTTAGAGTTCTAATATCATGTCATGATACTACTCATCTTAAAAGTTTTATTTGATAAAAAAAATAACACTTATAATTTTTTAAATTTTTATTATACACATTGTACAAGTATTTTATTGATTCTCTATGCTTTCTCTAAATTTAATTGATTAGTAAAAGTTCAGATGATTAGATGTATTTAATTTAAAGTGAAATTAATAGTTAAAAAATTATTAGATAATTCTATTATGTATGTTCAGTCTATGTCTATTCAACTACGTTAGACGCAATAAATTATTAAAGAGTCGATAGTTATTTTTTATTATGAAAAATTCAGATACTAATAAATATTCATATGTCATAATTAAGTTATAGTAGAAAATAATTTAAAATTTTATTTAATTTTTTAGAATTTAAATAATTTTATTGATAAAAGTTTATCTTTTATAAATATTTTGTTAATTCTATCTTTTATGAATATAATTTTAGTTTTTGTTTTTTATAAATAAAAATATTAATATTTGAATCTTTTATAATTAAAAATAATTATTTATTTAT
>NC_029775.3:1412100-1416108 GCF_000817695.3 Arachis duranensis | reverse complement strand
TGCTTTGTCGAAGAATGGTGTTGTCTTTGAGATGGCGGATAGTTTTAGGGTTTTTGAGCGAAAATAGATAAATTACTGAATTTGAGTGGTTGATTCGATTTAAGCTAGCCATATCACGAGGTATTTTTTAATCTTCATTTGCAGTGATGCTATGCTTATTATATAACGAAAAGTCTCTTAGAAAAAAAAATTTTAGTAAAATATTGTCAAAATTTATTAACATTATTTAATACATTCTACAGTAAATAAATATTAAATAAGATAAATTTAGGTTGTTTAGATTTTTTTGTTTTTTTAATATTACGTACATTATACTGATTTATGTCCCCTAAAATAAGATGATATTACTCACGCCACCTTTGAATTTTGTGGTATCTACGACTTTTCTATCTTTGATCATATGTAATGTTTATAAGGTAGTATTTGTTTTAAGATATTGAAACAGAAATTAAGAGATTGAGATTCAGTATCATGTTTGTTAGTTTAGAAATTAGTATTAAAATTTTTGTCTCTGTCTCTAAAATTTTAGTATTTCAGTACTTCCAAAAAATGGGGACACATAGACTAAAATTTTTAGAGATGAAAACTGAAACTTTAATAACATTTTATACTTAAAATACCCTCATTTCAATTTTCAATTAATTAATTTCAATTTTATCCTTTGTGCAAATTAAATTAGAGTTTCATTCTTATTTCAATTTTTGTTTCTTATTTTCCACTAAATAAAATAATAATATTTATTTTAATCTCTATTTTTTAGTATCTGTCTCTCAATTTTAGTCTTTCCATCTTTGTCTTTCCGCTACCAAAGTGGAGATTTTATAAAATAAAAGGTTGAGAAATATGATTGAGATTGATGCCAAATTACTTGACCATGTTAAAAGCATTTCTTGTATGTGTATTTTCTCAATCAATTAGCAGTTGGAGGTGTTGCAAAGAGATGATCCACTTCCTCAATCCGAAGCTTCTAGCCCTTCGGGTTCAGAAGCTTCTACAATCATGAAAACAGAAAACAAAAACGCAGATCCTTGCAATGGAAGCACTGAAACTAATGAGATAGTGAAGGAGTTGAGGAAAATAAAGAGACAGAATTTTGTAACTCATTGTCTTCTGTCAGTTATGATTGTTCTCACTGTGGCTTGGCAACTTTCAGAGGTTTCAATGATTATGAAGGTGAAAGATGGAATTAACCATCCATTTAGGTCCTTTGGAAGTATGATCAAAGCAATGGTCAAAGTCAACGCCCAAGAAGATGACAACAACAACAAAGAACAAAATGATGAATCTTCATCGTCACTTGCTTCTCTCAAGTTGCCAGAGATTCCTCATATGGATGTAACAGATTTAGGTATCAATAATGGAAACCAATGAAACTGGCTACTCATTCTGTCCACTAATAAATATCAATGTTGTTTCAAATATTCTTTTTTTTATATTTATGTCACAAATATTTTGAAGAGCAATATTATATTGTCAGTAAATATTATTATTTTTAGTCAGTATTTAACTAGCAATAATTTATACTTATATTTATTAAAATTTTACATACATAAATTAAAATAATTTGTACTCACATTTTTTAAAATTTGTATGTATAAATTAATAAAATTTAATATATTTACTGATCAAATAATATGATAAAAAATGTAAAAAATTGTTGTCTCGAGTTTTTCTATTTTAAAAGGAACTCAATTTTATTTCGCCGGTAACTCAAAGTTTACTGATGAATATAAAGGCATCAGGAAATGTTGTATATGGCAAACTCTTGTATTACTATTTTAAATAAATCTAAAAAGTAATAAAATTAATTAAAGATAAAATATTATTTTACTTTTTAAAATTATTTCAGATGAAAATTGTTTTTATTTTTTTTATTGTCCTTAATATTATAAAAAATTTAAAATGGTACTTTCGTTAAGCAACATTAATTTCTTTTGTTTTTTTTACAAAGATTAAATATTTAACAAGTGTAATTATCTGTGTCATGCACGTGATAAGATTGAAATTATAATTTTAAATTATTTTTTTAAAATTAATTTAAATTATAATAATTTGATTAATAAAAAATTAATATGTTATGCATTGTTTGTTTTTTTTAATTTAGTATTAATTGGATTAACTCTAAAATAGTTATTAATCGATTTTAATAATCTACTTTTTTCAATAAATCAGACATATATACTGAATATGATCATAAATAATACAGTAATAGTTAAATCTACTCACAAACATATCGGCTATTATCACACTCTAAAACAAATTAAATATAAAGGCTATTAGCATGCACTTATAAATTTATAAAATCGCACTGTCTTTAATTCGTGCAAGGGTTTATTTATCAAATAAACTTAAAATATAAACAAAAAATATTTATAAAATGGACCTAGCATCACTTGAAAGAATCATGGAAAATAATCAACTTACCTTATCATCCATAAGAACCATTTATATGTAAGTCGTGTTGTTCTTGTCAAATTTGGATGAGACTTTTCATAACCTTATAATTCTTGCCTTTATTTTTCAAACTTTTTCATTACATAATCTATCATAGGTAATACTGTTGATAGAATCGTAATTAGTATCCTTTAGGCATGAAAAATAATAAACAGAAGAAGTTCTATGTCCGAGGTACGAATTTTCTAGATGATAAATAATTGTAACAATTCACTATTAATCCTTATATATATATATATAACTAGAAAGTCTTAGGGAATAGGGGTTGGAACTTTGCTTTAGAAATTACTCACGCACTCTCACATCCCAGAGACTTTCTAAATTTGCCTCGAGTCAATTATCTGTAGAGTTTCTTCCACAAGTCTTTATTTTCCATTTATATTTTCTATAAACTTTATCTTTCAGTAAACTTTATCTTTTAAGCAAGTTTATTTTTCAAGCGAATTTATATTTCAGCACCTTTAAGTTCCATGTCAAAGCTCTTTGACCCAGTCGAAGGCAGTTTACTGCTTTCTTTAAATTTTAATGCAATCTTTATTTCAGTTAATTTACTTTTCGAAAACTTCATTTTTCATTTCTTTTATTTTTTTACAAATTTTGATTTATATTTCATTTTGATACCCGTCTAATCGAAGACGCTTTGATGCGCTTATAGAAAACTGGTACCTGCAAAAGAGGAGTTGGTTTCGCTCCCAAACCATTAGAATCGAACCACCATCGATTTGCTAAAAATTGACAAAACATTAATATATTTACTAAAATAACATATTTATTATTATTATTATTATTATTATTATTATTATTATTATTATCCATTAATTGATATCAAATTAAATGGGTCACTATTAATGTGTGCTTCAATTATCTCCTAATAAAATTATTGCACTTGAATGAGAATTAGAACTATATTAATTGATATAATTAGAATGATTAAAAATATCAATGATTTATAAGTAGTTTAATAATGCATTAAATATTAATTTGATATAATTATAATGACGATATTTTCTTAAATTAATATAATCATGCATTATTCATGAGCTAATTGTAATATAATGAAAATAAATTTATTTGAGAAAAAAATTTATGTATAATTTTTAGAAATTATAATAATTTTTTATTTATATATACGTATATATTAATTTATTTATATATACGTATATATTATTTGTTAAACTTCATGTTACCAGCTATTAAAATTATTTAAATCACATGTATTAATTTTTTTGTTATAATTATTTCGTTTTATATATATGATTATTTTTTATTCTACAATCGTGCAATAATATTTTCTATAATATTATTGCTATATATGAAGCGGCTTTATATTACTATAATTATATCAAATTTAATTATGACTGTAAATAAATAAAATAGAAAACAATCAAAATTAATTTTTTTATAGTCAAAATTTACTGTAAATATAAAAAATAAAATCACTAATGATTAAAATTTTGAGTAGAAAATAAAAATCCATAAACTAAATTCAATTTGTTAACTAATTAATTGTATGTCCATATAATATTATTATTATATATTGATTAAAACTGTAAA
>NC_029775.3:1401995-1411595 GCF_000817695.3 Arachis duranensis | reverse complement strand
ATAATCATATATTATTTATGAGACAAATATAATGCAATTAAAGATATTATTATATTATAATGTCTACTTACTATATTAATATAATATCAAAAGATACATGTTTCATTATTTTTTATAGATAAAATCAGTTTTTATTGGCAACTAAATTGTGTTTAAGTCAACGAAAACTATATGTTTAGGTAGAGATTTTTTGTCAAATATAATGAAAATACAAATAAAGAAATAAAGGATAAAAATTAAACTTAATAATATCTGACACTACTTTATTTTATTAAATTATTTTACAAAAAATAATCGTAATATATAAATTGAGGCAATAATTTAAAATTCTATAATTATAATTTAATCAATACTAATAGTAAAACCAAATTACCTAAACAATATTGAACCTATTCTAGTCCTTAGTCACGTATAGTATAGAATCATTATTGTAACGATAACCAACTGAAATAACATCGTAAGTTTCAATATTTAGAATTCGTGTAATATAGAGTCGTTCTCGTAATGATAACCAACTGAAATAACATCGTAAATATCAATATTTAGAATTCGTACAAATTCAAACCATCCTCTTGTTAAATAAGCTTCATCATCCGCTATCCATGCAATGCGGCAAGGTATAGAATTGCCACATTGCATGCATGCAAAAGAAAGCTGGTAATTTCTGAAAAAAATCACAATATGTTATAAAATTATTCTAGTAATGAATAACTTAAAATAAGAAAATTTAAATATATTACCAATCGTTGAAATTGCATATTCGAGTTTGTCACGAATTTAGCAAAACTGAACTTAAACAGGGAAAATTCAATCTCATTATATGCTCCACTTTGAAAATTTTCGGGCAGACGTAAAAAAGCATGGAGGGGATGAAACTTGAACTTGCCCTATAAAATTTCGTGAATGCAATTCCTCAATCAAAAATCGAGCTCATCCCAGAAAGCTAACTTTAACCACATTCCATTAGGTTGGTCATAATAGGTGAGTAGATCCAACCATCCTTCAGTAAAGTAGAGATTATTGCCCCTTCTTTGAATGCTTACATCCATGTAGTTAGAACCTAAATCAGTGAAGACAACTCGATGAGGTATTTCATGGATGTGATGCATTGCAAACGATTGTCGTAAAAGACAATTGAACTGGAACATTAGACGATAAAAATAACTTAGAGTAACAACAATTAATAAATCATTAAAAGAATAATATAATAGAATGAGTATATGAAAAATATTATAAAAAATTATAAATTGTACCTTAAAAGGATCAACTTCAATAAAAAACGAAGAATATATTCTTATTCTATGAAGTAGTAAAAAAATACTAAATATAAAATTATGAGCTGACTCTCAAATTTAGATTCATGTACCATAAAAAAATACTATTTATAGACCTTAGTAAAACAAAAATAAATATGTAAATTACTTATTATTAAGGCAATTTTTTATTATGTACAGTAATTACGTATTATAATTGATAAGTAGTTTAATGGTGCATTAAATATTAATTTGATATAATTATAATGAAGATATGTTCCTAAATTAGTATAATTATATATTATTCATTAAATACTAATTATAATATAATAATATAATTATAATAAAGGTATTTTTTATAAAATAATTTAGAATAGATGAAAAATTTCATTCGTTTTGAAGGGAAAACGGACTCACGAGAGATCGACACGTCACCCTTATTAGATGGGAGAAAACCCAATTTTAGTATATTAAGTAGATAGATTTAGTCTATAACAAATTTTTTATTGTACCACGAGAACTTTAAAATAATTACATTCATCTCAACCCTTGTTATTTAACGCCCTCCGTTAGTCGAGGAAGAAGTAGGGGTGGGCGGGTGGTAATGGGGTGGGTAAGGGCGAATGCTAATGTTTGCTCTATCTAATTCCATTCCATCCTACAATAATTCGTATAAAATTCGCTCCACTTCTATCCGCAAATAGTAAAAAATTGCACTTTAATCCGTCTCCATGGGTACCACTCCACTCCTATCTGTCCCTATAATTATTAAAATCCATCAAATGAAATTAAATTTTAAAATTTATATAACCATCATGGCATATATAACTTAAATTAAGATAAAAAATTTAAATATGATACAATATTATTAATTATTTTACTAATTGCCACCCTGGAAAAAAGTGAGGGTGAATGAGTATAAACATGGACAAGTTAGTTTAAATTGAAATTCTTTACCCTAATTTAAATGTCATGTGTCCACATCTGTTATTTTAAAAATTTTATTTATATTTTTTTTAGAAACTAATATGTTCTAACTTCTAAGTATAAAGCTTCAAAGATTTATTTATCACTTTACTCTTAATTTTTTGTTTTTTAACATAAACTCAACTGTTTTTCTTTAACTGAAAAATAAAAGAGATCACCTTTATATATTTGTATAAATTTTATAAAGCATTAATATCTTTTTAAAAAAAATAATGATTTTTTGCTTTTCAAGGGAAAAAAAGCCAAACAGAAGTATTAAAATCAATTTTCTTACATTTTTAACAATATAAAGAAGTCCGTCCAGTCATAAATAAAAAGAGAATAATTATCTAAATCCGTCTTTAAGAATAATTAATGACTATGTGTGCAAGTTAATATTTCATGTCAACCATTACTGTTGGTAACTAATTAAAAAAGATTGTATTGTCTAATAAAAATAAATGTTATGAAATGTTTTATGTATTTTAAATTCTAAATGACCCCAAATTAAATGCAAATATTAGTATGTTTTGATTTGATCTGAACACTTTAACCTGTTTATATTATACTGTACTACTAAATATATAACACAATGAAAAAGAACAACAATTCAAAGGTAAACAAATAGAAGCCAAAGCAAGCCAGAAATGAAAATGTACAAATCGGCCAAAAATCCATGGATCACTCCAACAATGTACTACACAATATATCAGTTACAAATCTTTGTCGCCGGAATCCGGCACGACGGTTACACGCCACCATTGATGAGCTAGTATGGTGTGCACTTAAACCACCTTTGTCACTAAGAACCTAAAATTTCCTTCTCTCATCTTGAATCAAATCTCTATCTATATATACACACGTGATGTATTAAAACTATAATAAGTTTACAAGAGTGGTGTGAGCAAAGTAGGATTCTTATTGCTACATACATAAAACGAAGAGACACCACATGTCCAGAACCAATCATTTATATAAACACACCCGGGTCGTCCCCCCCTCGATTGAGATGATGCCATGGATGGAAGTTAATACTTTACATTGAACAATCAACGAGTTTTGATACCTTCACAACCAATTCTAAAACCCAATTGCGACGAATCAAACTTGGCTCCTATGTACACTCCCTGCGAAAGAATCAATACCTTTAAAACCAAGGATCTTCAAGAAAATAGTGAGCTTAATGGGGAAGTAGCAATATGTAGAAGGTGAAAACTCAGGTGCAGTCGACTTCACGTGAAGTTGATAGTTGAGAGCCGTTAGATGAAAATTTAATCAAATCAATCAAATCATCTAACGGTTCTCAGTTATCAACTTCACGTGAAGTCGTCGACTGCACTTGAGTTTCCACCTATGCAAAAACTTACTCTCAGGATACTTGAGAAGTTATTTATGCACAAAGTATGTCCTGGAGAACAGGTGCAGATGCTTCCAGTTTCCACCGGTTTCGACCTGTTTTCATGAAGTTGGGAAAAACCGTGAAACTTCTCTATAAAGTTGTTCAGCTTCAAAGGGTTTTGAAACATATCCATCCATCCCACTTTTTAGGCATTCCTCATTTGTTGCCTGCATCACGTCCGCTGTCATAGCCAAAATGGGAACACGCAACTTGGAATTATTACCATCACCGTCCATCGATGCTTCGATGCTTGCCATGTGCTCCAGCTCTCGAATTCGTCTTGTAGCTTCAAAGCTGCCACAAAAGAATTGTATATTAGCATACTTGTCAAATAAATTGTGGCACAAGTTTATGAACATTAATTGTTAGAGTTTAATTTTGATGCACTGACAGTGTAAAATGTTTTACAATCCGTCCTTTTAGATGATCATGCACGCGGTCAATGAAAATAGTAGTTACTTTTGATGATGTCGTATTATGTGATTGGATGCAGGTTGTTTTACACTGACAGAACATCAAAATTAGTGGTTGCATATTTAGAAGAAAAGCATATTGGTTGCATACCCATCCATTTCTGGCATTTGGATATCCATGAAACAGGCATCGAATTGATGGGGTGGCTTCAGCTTGGAGATGGCATCTTTTCCACTGCTTACACAAACAACATCAGCTCCATATTTTTTCAAGGCACCGGCTGCCACGGTGCGGTTCACACTGTTGTCGTCTACTACTAAAATCCTTCTCCCTCGAAGAAGATGTTGGAGAGATAAACTGGGGAGCTCCACATTTCGAGTGTTCCCTCTGTTCCCAACACCCATGGCTCTTTGCAATGTCACAGCTAGCATACTTGCTTTTAGAGGTTTTGTGATGACAACTGGAAAAGGATCACCAGAATTTACAGAACTTGCTCTAAAAGAACTATTGGAATTAACAAGTATGAATAGCTTCGGAGGGTCAACTTTTCTAGTATTGTTGACGAAGTGCGACGAAATGCTCGAATCTCTATCCCAGACCTCCTGCTCAATAAAAACAATACTAATTGCTGAATTCCCATTGGTTATGAGGGACAAACCTTGATCCAAATCTGAGACTAATTCGACACGAATGTCAAGACGTTGGAGGTGATATCTTGACACTTTAGCTCGAATGGGTCTGGGGTCGATAACTAAGGCATTCGTGCCATGGAATTCCGAGGAGGCAAGATGAGGCTGGTTGTTGATTTGCTGACTTCTACCCTCCTTTGAATTGGGAGATCCATTTGTGAAGACAGCAGTAAATGTGAAAGTGGAACCTATGTTGGGTATGCTCACAAACCCAATTTCTCCATTCATACGTCCAACCAAACACTTACTAATGCTTAGACCAATCCCGGTTCCCCCATGTTTTCGGGAGATGGATGGATCTACTTGCATGAAAGGAGTGAATATACGGGACTGTGCCTCGAGAGGAATACCTACTCCAGTATCCTCAACAGATACAATCAGATTGACAAGCTCGCTCGAGGGGGACGAAAAAGAACCAAGAGGTCCCTCTTGGCTGAAAGCCTTGAATCCTTCCCAGCTCCGACGAATATCAGCAACCGGGTAACCACTTAAGGTATCTTTTGAGGTTGATTGCGGCTCAACTTCTATTGAATGAACAACCTCCTCAACAAGATGGATGGTAACAAAGATATGTCCTTTTTCCGTGAACTGCCAAACAAACAACTGTCATTTTGAGACCATAAGCATGTGTACAAGTCAATCTAACATCTATCCCTATAGACATACCTTAATAGAGTTGCCCATGAGATTTGTAATTATTTGTCTAAACCTTCCAGGATCACCTATGAGTTGTTCTGGAACCTCATCCGAGACATATACTGCCAACTGTGCTCCGCCAAAATCGATCATGTTATAATTAGAAATGCAATAATTGAAACTTCCATCATATCAAAGAGAAAAATAATTTTACCTCTACTCCTTTCCCTTGAGACTTCTCAGAAAATAGTAACAACACATCATCCAAAATCGCCCGTAAGTCAAACACCACTGCCTCCAGCTCTAGCTTACCGGAATCAATCTTTGCCTGGTCCAAAACCTCATTTATAAGGGATACAAGAGCTTTTCCACTACCCTGTGCTGTTCTGACATACTCCTGTTGTGTTACATCCAGATCTGTGTCCATAAGCATATTCAACATCCCTGAAATCCAATTATAGAACAAAGTCACTCACAGATGATGAACACCACTCTCTTTTATCAAGTTATACTAAAATAAGAAGACAGGGCTTGTGTGAAATTATACTAGCAAAGGACAACAGGGTCAAGAGTTCAACTCACCTAAGACACCATTCATTGGTGTTCGGATCTCATGGGAAACAGTGGCGAGAAACTGCAGTGTCAATCATCAATTAGGCCCCCCAAATGATCAGTATAAGTTAAGGATAAGCAAGTTATAATATCAGTCAGAAGAAGTCTCATACCTGAGATTTTGCAACATCAGCTGCCTGGGCACGTTTTTTAAGCTCCATCTGCTCATTGTAATTATCCTCGGAAATGAACATTCGATTCACAGTGGCATAGAGAATATATCCAATAAGGACTGCAATAACAAGCATGCCAACTGATGAATGTATTGCCTCCCACGGCCACGGTGGTTTCTGTTTGAACCTGTGTCGGCATCAAACTGGATTTCAGGCATAGTTCAAGTCTATGACTAATTTCACATTTCAATAATGTGAAAATTAATATAATACCCAAAATAATAAACAACTAACTCCAGAAAAGAGACCTCTAAACTGCAAGTTTTGAAAGATCAATATGCCAAACGGCATTAAACCACGTCGTATAAGATAACATATAAAACTCATTTGGCAACATATGTTACCTGCAGTGCATCTCATGCTTCCTGAAGGGATCTCCAAAGTTGAGAGTGCTGACATGGTAGAATTCATCACCTAATACATCTGAACCATACATGGCGATAGGATGGGTATGATTTGTGGTATCGTAAACATTAACAATGACTGACTGCTTGCTAGCAAGTTGCTGAAGTAATTTTTCCACTAATGACTCAATGTCAAAGACCCCTCCAAGATACCTTCACAGGAATTAATAGAAAACATTAGAAAGCTTCTCTAGCAAGTCAAATGCAGTATGAATTGTGCTCTCAAATTCATTATCCAGTCCCCAGTGAAAAAGTTGCTTCGAAACTCTTAATTACCGAACTCGAATGACGTAAACTATGGTAAGTGTTTCACTAATCCAAGGGAACCCCTTTAAGTTTTATAAAACTGGAATTGTTTCATTGAAAAAGAATAAGACTTGTAAGTGTTCAAACACATTGAATGTACAAAAAAATTTAAGTACACACCCATCAGTTGCTTGAATCCTTTCATCTGGGGTTGCATTTGATGGAAGTTCTTTCTTGTATACAGCAAATGTGAGGATAACGCCTAGACGATTTGTTTTGAGCAGCCTGAAGGGAGCAGTTAAGACTCCTTTGCCCGACTCTCTTGCACGCAACACGTTTTCCCGGTCTTCCTGTAGATGAACAAGTGAATAACTTCAAATTTGATAGCCATATATCGAAAACATCAAACGTGAACAATCAGTAACAGTTAAGCATTCTGATGTCCACAAAGTTATACTATTCAATTCTCTATACTCTATAAGGTATCAACTCATGGAGATGAAAGAATAGGGAGAGAAAGATAATTGAAAAAGTATCAATGTTGGAGCATAAATAGTTTTGGGAATAAGCTAACAAGTGTTTAAGACTAGTAACTAAAACCAAATTACACTAAAGCCAAAGAATTATTTAATGGCATTTATTTAAACTAAATTAATAGAGTTTTTTTATTTTTTTCTCACACCCATTCACTCTTGCAACATTAAATGTTTGGTGCACTCTCTGTCAGAACATAATTTGGAATAAAAAATTAAAAAACTCCTTAATTTTTCATTGCTTTTAATCATTTCACAAAGGAAAAGGGTTTAGGTAGGGCCACTTGTTGAGGTGTTAAATGTACAAAAACAATCAAAACTTTCCAACATAAATAGCCTTAACAAGGTACATTTAAATACCTGTAAACACTTTAGGTAAATCCTTTGACAAATAAATAAATAAATCCTACTTGGCCAAGTAATTAAATGCATTTAATACAAGATACTTCATGTTTCTTTAAAAAGGCCAACTTCCATAACCCATTTTCAACATGTTTTCTCAAGACATCATTAATGACCGATGGATTTACGAGTACAAGTTTGTACATTATTACCATTCAATACATTGCCATGAAATTAAGAGTGAAATGCTTTACATACATAAATAGTTGATCATGTTTGACAGTGTCAAACTTCTATTAACAGATTTCATAGTTAGCTATAGATGTTTTTAACTTTAAACATAATAAAAATGTATAAATTGAAGCAGTACATTTAAGAGATGGTAAGAGAAAGTTACCTTTCCAGAAAGCACATCAACAGAAATTACATGTTTGATTGTTTCCTGGGCAAAGATGACAGGAGCATATTCTTCCTGAATAGGGGATGGCTCCAATGCCTCTAAGGCGAAATCATCCTCTTGAACCGGGTTTTGTTCCAGGGTATCCATCCTCTTAATAGTCCACCCTTGCTGCTTCTCGAATTGTTCCCTTTCGGAATGGAGCACCCTTACAGCATATGCAACACCACTTGTAAGGGGCCTCTCGAACGCGGTTCTTTCCGTATACCTGGCAAAAGTTTTCTGCAGAGCTGTCACAAGTTAGATTGAGTTTTAAACAAAGAACTTACCATCAATTAGTCCTCCTTTGGTAACTGTCTTAGGAAAGAAATACAAAAATGCGAGGACACAAATTTGATAAAGGAGATAATAAATACAGAAACAGCAAAATTGTGTCTATTATGGGACAGGACCCTAAGACAAAGACACCGAAGACGAAGACGTTAGTGTTCTTCCTACAGGAGCACACTAAGACCATGCATTTCTAACCAAATGCAACTTTACCAAACATAGACCAGTTCCAGCTCCTAAGAGATTTACCTACTTGAATAAAATAAATAAACAAATCTAACTTAAAAAGGGAAGCCAAAATAGCAAACTATTATTGAGATCGAGTACCTGATCGATCGCAGAAGGGTCCATGGCATGGTGAAAAGTGGAGATCAAAATGGACATAGCCTGAATATGGTTCATACTAACATTAAACTGATCCTGCAGCATCCTTGCCCTTTCATCACACAAGCTAACCAGACTTTCCTTCCTCTTCTCAGTAGCCTCTGAGCTCATATGCAAGAACCTCGAGGACGAAATCACAATCCAAAAAACCACATAAGCATGCCAGAGCTTCCTCCACCAGGATCTCCTCAAACTGTTATACTTGTAATAGTATTGTTTACAAGTGTTCCCTAAGTTCTTCTCCCACCAATTATTGAGCCAAACCTTTCCATCATAATCTCCAAGAAAACCCATCTTCCACTTGTTATTGTTACTACAATTATGGTTATGATTAATTCCAAGATTGCAATTGAACCAGTTGAGGTAAATGAAAGACACAATCAAGCAACATGGCACCCAAAGTAGATGCCCTACTTTTAGACCAAACCCAACAACATGGAGCAAACTCATCCAACAACAGTTCCCCACTCAATTTTATTACTATCAACAGTTCCAAGGAAAAAAACACTGTCAAATCCACAGAATCTCCACAAACTCAGAGACCTATTTCACCAAAAGAGAAATTAGGAAGTACAGTTCCTGAAAATACCAAAATATGATGAGAAACTAAATAAAGATGCTATCTTATCCAGCATAACAATTAGCTTGGGGGAAAATAAAGAATAAAAAATAAAAATGAAAATAAAAGAGAAAAAAATAAGGTCTAGAATGGCAGAACCAAACATGAAATTCACAAATCACAAACACCCTTTTTTTTATGAGAGAACCAAAGAATGATTCCAAGTTTCTGATTCCAGAAACATGAAATTGACACTTCTTGTT
>NC_029775.3:1395304-1401947 GCF_000817695.3 Arachis duranensis | reverse complement strand
CAAAATCAGAGAGTGTTCCTCAAATTTTTCAGAAGCAGTAACAAGGTTTGAACTTTGAACTATGAAGCACTACTCCAACAAAAAGATTTTGTTGGAAATGGAAGAAATGGATTATTATTAATATTATTATTATTATGAAGTAAGTGAAAGGAAAATGAAGCTTAAAGAAAAAGAAAAAAAAAGAAAGAGTTAGAGAAATGAATTGAAATTCATGGGGAGTGAAGAGGTGCTGCTAGCTAAGGAGGAATTTTTACAAAAGACACATGATAAGAATATGATAGCAACAATGTTTCTTGGTATTGGCCATTATCTCTTTCTCAACTATCCACTCAAAAAAATAAATAAATAAATAAAATATATTATTTTAACAAAATGCTCCTTCATATGTTAGAAAAAACCAACAATACATGTACAAATTTATTTAGACTTTAGTTGGGAAGTTAATTTTTTTTGTTAATATCAATTAAGTTTTGAATTATTTTTTATTCTAAAAATTTAATTTTAATGCATTGATATTCTAAAACGTTTTATATCGTCGTGTAATTATTATCGTGTAATATAATTATTTTTGTTAATATGACGTAATGTGATTAGCTGTTACACTAACAGTACATCAAAATTAAATTATTATTCTAAATTTTAATCTTAAATTTTAATTTTTTTTAAAAATAAAAATTAAAAAGTAATTTTATAAAAAAATTTATTTATTAATTAATTAAAAATTATTTTTTTACTTATTCATTTATTTGTTAAATTAATTTTTTATTTTTTATATACAATATGTGTAAGAATAGTTTGTGCTTTTTATAGTACTTTAATTATATATTTTTGCATCATTATAAATAATATCTAGTTGATAAATGTGTCTTATTATCACATTAGCTGATTTTTTTTTTAACTAAGAGATCTAGAATTTATTCATAACTTGGTCATGAAACATTTCCACAGCTAATCATTGGTTCTTAAATAAACGACTTAATCCATGTAAGTTAACTTCAATGCATAATTAATGTAAAAAATTTAGTGTACGTAAATATTTAATTGCGTAGGAGTTGCTAGTAAAATTAACGAATTAATTTTTACATATAAGTCATTTAATTAAACAAGTCCAATCAAATTATTTATATTTGTGCACGTATATTTTTTTTTTTGTGCTTTTGTTATACCTTTTTTTCTTCTCTTTCGTCATTTTTGATACTTCATCTTCTTCTTATTTTTCTTCTTTTTTGTTATTTTTCTCTTTTGTTATCGTCACCACCTCCTCCTCTTCTTCCTCCTTCTTTTTTTATTGAATTTTCTTCTCCTCCTTTCTTTTTCTCATTTTCCTCCATCATCTTCATCATTATGATCATCATCGTTATAGTCATCGTTGTCTTCTTCTTATACGTATCGTCGTTATCATTATCGTCGTTATTATTATTATTATTGTAGGATTTTTGTCATATTGATGACATTGCCTGATCCAAAATTTTATTGATAATTCAGTCATTTTTGTGTGTTGTTTTCAAAATGAGTTTGTGTGTCTCAATCATTAAGTAATTTTGGTGCATTTCTGAGTTAATTAAGATTTGTAGCTAAATTTTGGTGTAAAACCTAAGAAATTTTTTGTTATTGTTAAGAAATTTCGGTGTATTTTATTATGATAAATTCTGCCTAATTCAAAACTCTTCTTCTTCTTCCTCTTCATCTTTTGTTGCTTCTTTTTTTCATCATCATCATCTTTTTTTTTTCTTATTCATCCTTTTCTTCTTGTTTTACCTTCTCAAATTTCTTCTTTTTTACTCTCTTAACAAGAATAAAAACAAAAAAAATCAAACAAAGAAGAAGAAGAAACACTTAATGCTGCAAAATTACTTGGAAAAGGATGAACTTACATTCATTCGACTAAAAGAAAAAAAGAAATAAGGAAAAAAAATGCAGCATTAAAAATTTTTTTTTTGCATTTGTAATAAAATTTTGGTGTAAAAGTTAAGAAATTTATGTATTATTGTTAAAAAATTTCGGTGTATTTTTATTCTGATAAATTATGCATAACTCAAAACTCTCCATCTTCCTCATCTTCGTCATCTGTTGCTTCTTCTTCTTTTTCTTCTTTTTCATCTTTTCCTTCTTATTTTACCTTCTCAAGTTTCTTCTTGTTTTACACTCTTAACAAGAACAAAAACAAAAAAAAATCAAATAAAGAAGAAGAAGAAATACATAATGTTGTAAAATTACTTAAAAAAAGATAAATCAACATTCATTCAGTTAAAAGAAAGAAAGAAATGGGAAAAAAAAGAAGAAAAGCTTTTTGCGCATTTTGTAGCAAAATTTTGGTATAAAAACTAAGAAATTTATGTGTTATTGTTAAAACATTTTGGTGTATTTTTATTCTGATAAGTTATGCATAATTCAAAATTCTTCCTCTTCTTTCTCCTCATTTTCTGCTACTTTTTTTTCTTCATCTTTTTATTTTATTTTTTTATAATTTTTTTTAGAAAGAAAAAATAAATAACAAAAAAAATATATAATATTGTAAAATCAATAAAAAGAAGAGGAAAAAAAAATGTAACAACAATGGCAGCAATAAAAAGAACGACAAAAAGGATAAAATACGTGAAGAAAAAGAAGAAAGAAAAACGTAAAAAAAGAAGAAACGTAAAGAAGGAAGAGGAGGAAAAACGAGGGATATAACCATTGAAGGAAAAATACAAAAAAGTAAAAGAAACACGAAAAAAATAACATAATTTTACGTGTGTCTTATGTAAATAAATTTTGTTGGGTTGGGATTAACTTATTTAAATTTGTTTACTAAAAAATCTTATAGTTATAACAAAAATAAAAACTAACTGGCTTTTTAAACTCTTAATTCAAGAAACACGTGAAACTTTAATTAATTAATTGTCAATATTTTAAATTAAGATTTATCTAATACGTGCGTTTAGGATACATAATAAAATTACTAATTAAAAATATCTTTTAAAAAATAAAAAATTTAAATTTTTGATATATTTACTGTACATTTATTAAAATAAATTATTTAAAATTTTTTATTACTAATAATCTTAATTTGTATCATTAAAATACATGTTAACTAATTTTTTTAAAATTATTCAAATATTAAATTGTCTTAAATATAATATAAATTTAATTTATATATACTATATATATAGAAAACTGCATATATATATAATTATATATTATTATGTCAATAAAAATAATTATTTTGTAAATAATAATTCAAATAACTTAATTGTAAAAGATTTCATTACTTAAATTAAACTCGTAATATTAGAAAGGATATAAAGAAAGGTTTGGTTCCACTTAGTAGAAATAAGTGCTTTATTTTTTTTTTTTCTCTCTCAACTTTTCTCTTTCTCCCTTTTTGATGTGTGTTGTGTTCACATCCCTGTCCGTCCATGGCACTAGACAACTTCTACACGCTAAGTCGTTAACTCTCAGTTTCTTTTTCTTTCTTTTTTATTATGCTTCGCTGTACTTTTCTGTGTTCCCATAAATACCCTTTTATACAGCCACAATTTCAAGAATAAGCATAAACTTTAATTTATCATTTATTTACTTATTATGCAGAATGGTATTTGATACGGTTACCCTTTTTTTCTTTTTACATAATTGCCATTGGACACCAGAGTCAAAGCCACTGAACTAATGAAGATTAGGTAAGGAGATAAGGCATGCATCCATGGATTATACAACTCTCAAGGTGCTATTATCTTTTGCTTTTTTAATTTAATTTAATTTATTTTTTTTTCCTTTCCCTCCAATCTACGTTGTGATTTGTTGCAGCTAGCCTTCCACATCAAACTTTACCATAAACTCATTTTAAATACTTAAAAAGTTTTAGGGTTTATAATATATATCTAATAATTATTGTTATACCTTCTTACAATTGTGTTAAAATATTAAAAAATATTAGATTCAAACATAATTTTTTTTAGAGAATCATTTAGATAAAGATATTAAAAACGTCTTTTTTTAAAATATTTTTTAATAATTAAAATTTAACATATATAATTAATTAAATTGTGTTATTTTTATTAAAATTAGACCAGACAAATCAGTTTAGCCAAAAAATTATAAATTAAATTTTAAATCGATCTAAATTAATATTTTTTATAAAAAATAACTAAAATATCCCTATATATATTATTTTGAAAACTCTAAATACTAATCCTATGATGATAGAGAAGAAAATGGCTAGAATTTAGAATTCTTAAGATTAATATATATAATAAAAGTATTTTAGTTATTTTCTATAATAAGGGTATTGTAGTTATTTTTTATAAAAAATAATATTAATTTAGACTGATTCAAAATTTTATTCACCATTTTTTGGTCAAATTAATTTATCTGGCCTAATTTTAACAAAAAATAATACGATTTAATAGATTATATGTGTTAAATTTTAATTATTATAAAACATCTTTAAAAAAAAGATGTTTTAAACGTCTTTATCGAAGTGATTTCTTTTTCATTAATAAAAAATATATATATAATGGTCTAAATATTTCATTGAAAAGGTATTTTAAGTACTTTTTTTGTTCATATAAAGTTTATAATTTAGTTACAAAAGTAAATTAGTTTGTGTTGGTAAAATAATTAATTTATTTATCCGCTTAAATAAGTGTAAAAATTTAAATTTTGTTTTATATTACAACAATTTATTGATTAATAATAATTTTTTTAATAAAATTTCGATACCCAATAAATTAATCACCGGCCTAATAGGCTAGATGATTCATTCCATTAGAAACAAAACAAAACTAATTTAATTACAAAAGTTAATACAGTATATATATGTCAACGTTTTCCCATACATGCTATTTATCTAGTAATTATGTGTGCAATTATTTGAACCGATGATAATTTAATTAAAGATAGCGAAACATGGAAACGGAATTTATCCCTTTGGCCTTTACTGAAACTTTTTTTTTTTGGTGGGTTTTACTTTTGTAGCCATCGGAATTGATCAAGGATATAGTATTTATTTTGCCACATGGTACCTAAAAGGAAAAACAATTATTCGATGTTATTTAATGTTGCATAATTTCCAAATTAACAATTGTATTGTTATAGTATGACTTCAATGAAAAACCCTATTCTAGTTTCTAGTACGTAATATATGAAACAGGGAATGAGACAAATAAAATTATGGTAATTTAAACCAAACCATTTAAATAGTTGATAATAAATAATAACCTGTCAATAGTATAAAAATGACAACGTAGGTAGTTGTAACAAACAGCCTTAATAGCCTAACCTAGGATAGCTACTAGATATGTACATTGGGTTTTGTATTTCTTCAATCATGAGGTAATAGATTTTAATCCTATTTTAATACTTAAAACATGTAGATTTTTTTTTTAAAGTGTTTCATTGTAATGTTCTTCGTGATATTGTTTTGGTAATAATATTTTTTGCGTTCAAAAAATATTTGATCATTTTAATGATATAAATATTTGATTGAGTGATTATTGAAAAAGAAAAATTTTATAAGATCAGATTTATATTAAAGAAAAAAGATTTATTTTTAAATATTGGCCTTCATTATATAGTTAGCAATCCTTTAAAGATAAATTCAAAAAAAAAAACAATCAACTAACTACATAATATATGCAAAATAACAACATAAATTATTTTTCCTATAGAACTTGCTTTGGTGTATTGGCTGCATATTGGTGAAGGAGGAGATATTGTTAAAGTGTGGAGTTCGCAATCAACACACTGGGAGTGTAGTGTTTAAGCCGGTGAGCGACGTGTCAGCACCCCTTCAACACGCAGGAAGTGTGCTAATGTAGCGACCAGGAATAGATTGCCAACACGCCAGGGACGTGGTACTGCGAAAGGGTTTCGCTGGGTTCTAACATTGCAACAGCATCACGGAGAACGTATTGCAGGCCTGCCTGCATGCAGGAAACAGCTTCCCACTCTGATAACCAGCGAACAGTCCTTCAACCTGTATAAATTCACTCCTTTTTCCTTCTATTGTTCACACAGAGAGGTAAAGCAAAGAACTCAAAAAGAAAGAAAGGAGTGTATGAGTGTGTACGTAGTAAAAAGAGTATTGATAGCAGTAGTGTGTAGTGTGAGTAGTGATATAGAAGGAAAAAAAATCTTGAAAAAAAATTATTAATTTGAAGGAATTAAAAATATGGTACATAATTATACGGCGTTCGAAGTCCGAAGAATATATTATCAATTATTTGGATCATTCAATTTATGTAAGTTGACAAATTTTATTTTTTTATGTATTTAAAATTTTTTTATGTATTTAAATTTTTTAAATTTTTTTACGTATAAACATATATGTAATGAAAATATTATTTTGTGTATTCTATGAATATTTTAGAATAAAATTTTAATTTGTAAATTTTAGTTATATTCTATTTATTTATAAACGTTAATATGTAATTTTTTTATAATGAAATTAATTATCTGTTATAAAAATACTATAATAAAATATATATTTTATAATTTTTGTTATGAATATACTAATGAATAAAAAAATATTGGGAGTTTTTGAAAATTAATAAGCTTGTTCGAACATGCATGAATATTAAAATAATAAATATATAATTATTTAAAAAATATACATTGTTATTAAATATAAAAAATAAATATTTTGACGTTTGAAAAAAAATCA
>NC_029775.3:1391087-1395074 GCF_000817695.3 Arachis duranensis | reverse complement strand
TATATTTGTTGATGCAGCCTAATAGAAATTTGTTGGTGCGTAAATTGGATTCGCCACAAAAGTGGAACTCGATGGTCGAAAACTACTTACGCGACACGGGATTCTACCACGTCTCTAGGATTGGGGTGATAAGAGGATTTCACCCCTTATTAGCTGCTCTGGTAGAAAGGTGGAGGCCAGAGACACACATCTTTGTATTGCCGGTTAGTGAGGTTACAGTGACATTGGAAGATGTCGCTCATATATTTGGCCTACCCATTGATGTAGAGCCTGTGAGTGGATGAACAGATAGTAGTGGCGACTTCCTTCAGATTCAGAGCATCGCAATATTCGGTCGTGAACCAGTAGTCAGTCATTCTTCGAAATCCTATATAAAGCTGGGTTGGGTTCGACGTATCAGAGATGCAGAGCCGTTGAACACTGAGAAGTCCATTAGGAGATACGTCAGATGTCAGATCTTCCGTATAGGTGTGTGCCGTCAACCTGAATTAGGGACTTGTAATGCATGAATGCCCTAATGCATGGATTGAAGCTCCAATATACGCGATGAAGTATTTTTACACCGTGCGCCTCCTCATTTCCGTTGTACAGTGGTCGTGTTTCTATTTGAACAACTGAGCCATGCATCTTCTGCACCATGACCGAGAGCCACCATGATAAGGTTTGGTAAGAATCCTCCCAACCACCAAAAACTTTGGCTATGGACTTCTACTTTGTTAACCAAACTTTTCGATAACTGATGGTATAGTTGAACCTTGACTGGACTTCCGCTATTATAGATTTCACCTTGATAGACGGGTCAGTCTCGACCAATGTTCTTATAGCCTCAGCAACTGTATCCGAGTCCAACTTAGAATGATCTTGTGAAATCGTTCCGATTGTGCACGTTTGCCTACCGTTGTATCTGCGTATCTCCCAACAACCTTTTTTCCGTATCAAGTTGGCTCGGATAAGCCAGTCGCACCCACGCCTGTACATCTTGCATTTTGCATAGAATGTCTGTGACTCAGATTCATACACATCATAGTCAACTCCTCTAGATATAGTGTAACTTCTAATTGTTGCGACGACCAACTTTCTAAAACTGTATTCCATTCCAATCCGGAACTCTCCGTCCTCAGGATCAGCAACGCCTACAGAAAGCCAAAATCATCGTTTATTGATCAATCCAAAGTATAAATTAACAAAAACTTATTATTTAGTCAACACGTACCTAACTACCTATGTTTGCATATTCCGAAAACTCGAGGGCATCCATGACGTCGAGATCCAACTCACGCATAAAAGGTGGAACGTACATCGGTTTACTGCTCGAGGGATGAACCACTACATTCTTCGATGTTGTATCAACTCCCACATCACCATCCTCGTCTTCGTCGACGGCTTCATAAGTGGCTTCGAAGTTCTCTTTGCTGTCACTATTCATTCCTTCGTACACTGCAACTCTATCATCATCTATATCTAAATCATTTTGGCAGCCACTGAAGATGGACCTGATTGTTTGACTTGTCAGTTGTCAGGCAACCCCTAATCATTAGCAGTATGTAACACCTCGTATACTGTCGAAGGGTGTCTAGATCATGGGTATCGGACATCTGCCAGAGTCGCTCCCAAAACCATGTCAACTTAAGGGAGAAATACTCCTTCCTCTGCGTACCCTGCTATTTAACTACAGGAGGCTTGGCACCAAGTAGTCGCTCCACCAACTCCCGGGTCTCAGTCTCATACCATATCTAGAAATCTCGAAAACACCCACCCATTGGCTTTCCATGCGCGCGTAACCTAATGTGGTACGCAACATCTTGCAGGGTGATGGTACACTCACCCCATGACAGGTGGAAAGTGTTGGTCTTAGTACACCATCGCTCCACGAATGCCATGATCAGGGAGTTGTCAAACATGAAGTCCCTAAGTGGCACCGTGTTGCTGAAGCCAGCTTCCCTCAAGTAAGAAGACAAAGACATCTAGTGGTATAAGTGTGTAACTCACTCGTCTGAGAAAAAGCAGGCGAGACATCAGATAAAAAAAATTTAGATAAAAAACTATAAAACTATAACGTTATCAAAGTTAACAAAATTAATAAATATATAAACGTTAACATAATAACTTATAAGTAAATTAACTTAACAAATAACTAGAAACATTTAGTTAATTAATTAACTTAAATAAAGGCATTTGCTTAAGTAATTAATAATTAAATTAATAAACATCTACTTAATAAATTAATTTAAAAAATATTTACTTAAATAATTAATCATTAAATTAATAAACATCAAGTTAATATATGAATTTAAATAATGATATTTACTTAAATAATTAATAACTAAATTAATAAACTTATACTTAATTAATATTTATCTAACAAATTAATTTTACTAATACCTAAAATTATACCCTAAACCAGTGAATCCTAACTAACAATGTATTCATCCATCTAACATATATTATATACTAATTCTATAAAAATGCCCTAACTATAACTACACATGTATGTTCTAACATAAAACATAAAAAAAAGACTAATCTCAAAGTTGGTTGTCCCAACGATTTATCATATTATATTCAGTCGATTGATGTTCGTATCACATGCATCTGTGTGTGCTATAATAGTCGAGTAATTCAATAATATGATTAGAAAATTGTATAAGTTGGATAAAAGTTGAAGAAATGGGGTAAATGTCTATCCAACGGGCGTTGCAAACGAATTATATATATAGGTTGCATCATCTTTTATTTTGTTTACAACGTAAACGAAATAAGAATACACGTATCTCGTTTATACTATAAATACTGTAAACGAGATAAGATCGTTACAAACCACGTGTACAAACATGATACGACCACTAGGGTATTCAAATCCAAACCGATCCAAATTAAATCGCTCATCTAATCCAATCCAAACCAAAACTGATTAAAAGCACACTAATTCGGATTTGATTTGATTCTATTTTTTACAAACTGCTGGATCGGATCGGATTTCGGATCTACTTTTCATAACTGATCCAATCCAATCCAAACCACATAATGTGCTATAATATTATTATTATATTTATAATTATACTTATAACATGTTCAATTTTTTATAGATTTTATATTATTCATGTATTATTATTATTTAATAAATATTTTATGTTCAAAATGTTATTTATTTATTTATTTTAACTAACCTATAATTTTATTTCTATCGTTATGTTATCGTTGGCTTTTTAAAATATTATTGAGACTTGTTATGTCATTGTTGATTATTTAAAATTTGATGTTGAGATTTGTTATATGTGTTTAATTTTTTTAATTTATAAACCACAAATCCAATCCAATCGAAACCGTTTGAAATTGGATCGGATCAGATCGTTTTTTTTTTTAAAGCATCCAATCCAAACCGCAACGCAAGTAAAATTAGTGTTCGAATCAGATGAGTTTTTTTACTCAAAACCAATCTAAATTGCACCGCAAACACTCCTAATAACCACGTCGTTTTGTGCCTTATCTCGTTTATAGTATTTAAAGTGTAAACGAGATATATATATTCTTATTTTATTTATACTGTAAATGAGATAAGAGATAGATTGATTTTTATAAATATGTTATAAATTATATATTTTAGTAAATAAAATATTTTTTATTTATTTAAAAAAAATCCGAAAAACTAAGAGAGCTAAGGGTTTGAGATGTAGAGGTAAATGAATTTTAAGTTTAGGGACAAGAATGGAATTGTAGCCAAACAGGTTATGGGGGAAGGGAATGAAATGAATGAATGATGGATGGGTCAGCATCCAGGTTAGGAAAATGGTAAATTAGAGAAAAGGAAGTGGCAAAGACATAAAGGAAGAGAGAGAGAGAGAGGGGTGAGGTGGCACTTTAATGAAGGAAGGGAAGGGAAGGGTGATTGGGCCATCACTACCGAGTACCCACTTCTCTTTTTGTGTCCTTATGAAAGTGACATGTGCCACGTCATCACCAGCTCTTTGTAATTTTTTGTGGTAATCA
>NC_029775.3:1387080-1391018 GCF_000817695.3 Arachis duranensis | reverse complement strand
CAAATATAACATCATATATTAATAAATATCTAAATCTAATTTTATATTATGTTTATAATGATATTTTTAATTTTAAAACATATTTTACCAAACATAATTATTATGTTTATATTTATTAAAAGTTATTTTTAGTTTGACTTTTTAAATATAAATATAATAATTTTTTAAAAGTTATATTTCAGTTTTGATAAATTATTTTTGAAAAGTTAAAATTTTATTAAATCAAATTTTAAATATTAATTATGTTATGTGTACATTAAAAATCAATTATCTAATCAGTCACGTTAAAATATAATTTACATATTAAAAATACGTTAAATAACACATATATTTATATATATAAATTATAAATACATAATAATTAGTTTGATGACTGATTTTATGTATATATATAATATTTTTTATTAGATAAATACATCATTAAAATTTAAAAAACAATAAAAATGTAATTTTAATGAATAGTAAAAATTAAATTATTTTTAATTAATATTAATTAATATAATTGACAAAAAAATAAAATATCGTAATAAGTTACTAATGTAATTACTGTTTTAGGAAGTATGTAGTTTGTAAGTATTTCACAAAGAAAAATATTAGAAAATTATCAAAATTTATTATTTTTAGTTCTTAGTTAATTATTAATATTTAATAGTATAAGATAAATTATATTATTAGATCACTAAACTAAAAAAATTAAATTAATAGTCAAAAATAATAAATTTTGATGATTTTTTTAATATATTTTTTCAAAAATATAAATATATATCCTAATCTTGGCTAAACAAAATTAAAAATCACTGATACTGAAACTTATTAAAATGTTAATAATTAAAATTGAATGTGGAATGGAAGCTCCAAAATAATGATGCTTTCGGTGCGAGGGGAAAGGGAAGTTGGTCGCGTCACGAGCTAACAGATTACAAACTGTGTAACTCTAACTATCTCTCAACTTTTTCTTGCAACACTATTAGATAACTGATGTATGCTGCGTGTGTTCCGGTTTTCTAAAATATTATTTATTTATTTATTTGTATTTAATTTTAATATAAAATAATTTTACATATATATATATATAAATTATTTTTAATATGAAAATAGAGATGGTGTTTTGGTTGAATATTGATATTTAAATTGTGTTGCACCACGTTCTCCATGTGTTGGCCAATACGCTGTCACGTGTCCAACACGCCTCCCACGTGTTGGCCAAGATGCTGACACGTATCCAACACGCTCCCCATGTATTGTACCACGCTTCCCACGTATTGATTTTTTACCTATAAAATCCACCCATCTGTAATTATACCAAATAATTCTATTTTCCAAAAATACACATATTTTTCTATATACAAAAAAATCAGCCATATATATATATATTTAATTACGTAATATCACATTATTAAAAATAATTATTTTTTATATTAACTACATGAATAATTATCTAAAAAAATAAATATAATTATATGATTATATCCAATATTTTATATTATTGGTGTATTAAAATTAAATCCTATTTATTGAGAGGTGAATTCTGCCATCTCATCCAATCCAAAATTCATGTCCACCTTCTTGTTTTCACTGTTGAAGTAAATTCAGTCGAAGACCCACGTATCATGCCACAATTTTTCTGAATTGAAATCATGTTTTACCCACTGGGCTGTCAAAATGAAGGGATTTCTTTTATTTAAACAAAATAAATATTTATTTAGTAAAATAACTCAGACAAAAAAAATTTATAGATTTATAATTTAACTGTATATCATACCTGAAAAAAAAAAAGCAAAATGAATATTGTTTGCATATTACAATAAAAATGTCGAATATCATTAAAAAAAATTCGATGGTATTTACTTTGTCGGTAATGAGTTATCGTCGACGGTAATTATTGTCGGATTCTGTGACAGATTATTTGTCTGAAAAATTATTTGGTTATCGAAATTTTTTTCGACAATAGTGTTGGCATCACAATATCTTATTTCCTGTATTATTATCGTCAGATTATGTTTTCGGTAAATTCGACGGTAATGTCAATTTTTTTAAAAAAATTGTGACGCAATTTTTTTTAATTTTATTTTTTAATTAAATATATTTTTCACACAATTAGTGGTTAAATTATAAATAATAGAAACTAATTACGTAAATGTTCAAATAAATTTAAAGTCAAATAAATCAAATATAATGAAACAATAAAAAACAAAGACCTAATGACTAAAGATCTTAGTAGTCGTCGTCATTTCCGTGGTCCTGCTGAGGCGGCAGAAAAGGCGGCGATGTTTGTGTCCCACCAGCAGTGTCGCTGCTACTGGTGCACATCTGAACCTTAGTACATCCTCCAGCATCTGTTGCAACCGCATACCCATTCGATAGTCGTATATCTTCCTCCAGATGAGGGCATCGTGCTCCTTTCCCATATAAAGTTCACATGCACAATTTTTTTTTAAATTAGTTAATCAAAATATATCGTATTAAACAAAATAGAAGATATAAACTAGCTAATAAACTAGCCATGGATGGTCGTATATCAGCTTGATGACGTTGGTCATCTCTTGAGTACGAGCATTGTTGTTTGGAGTAAACCTATCAATAATTCACAAACAAACCAATATGGCAATCCAAATTAAAACTTTTGAAGCAAATAATCATAATATATAGAGATTTTTTAGAAATTTTGGCAGAATTTTCATCTATAACTGGAATGCGTCACAAACACTATCCATCAACAATTAACTTAAATAACACCAATTTTCAGCAATCAATGAATAACAGTCAATAATTAAGAAGCAACATCCATAAATCCACTAAACTAGAATCAATAATCAATAATCAAGAAGCAATAATCAGGATATATCAAATACTTTCGGCAGTTTAAACCTACAACTCTAAATCCACTAAAACTAGAATCAATAGTCAAACATCACTAATCACAAATTATCAAACACTTTCAGCATATAAAAGACATAAAGTAGTACTTATGCCGTTCCGCCATCAGGCCAAATGGTCATCCGCACAATAGAAGGTGGTGGAGGGTCATCAGCTGGCTGGCTTCTGTGAGAGGATTCCAGCATCGCGGTGTCTTTCGCTGAAGGCAGCAGTGTCTCCGTAGACTCAGGGACAAAGTTGAGGTTAGGAATCGTAATGAACGGCTGTTTCAATGCACCTGCAACCTGTGACGTCACCGGGATAGTCGGAGTAGAGGGTGATGATCTAGAATTTCCAAGGGTATCGGCAAAATCCCTCCTCTACCACGACTACTAGACTGATCTGCAACACTTCTACCTGCCGTCATATATGCAAAGAGCATACCAATTTAAAAATGTGCTAAATATATTCATAACATCATTCAAAAAGCTTAATCAAAATAAACTACGTTAAACTTAGTTAAAGAAATGCATTATCCGTTGAAATCAAATAAAACAAAAGAAGAAAGTACACATTTCAACTTCACAAACATTTAGCAATATGCCTATTTGAATAGAATAACCTAAATTATGTGAAATATATACATTCAAGCTTGCGCATCACCAATTTACTAAATTCAATTCCAATTCAAAATCAACAGCACAACAATAATATCAGAGCATTACAACATTAGAACTCACATAAATCTAATAACCTAATCTAATCTTATCTTAACCACATAATTTACTAAACAGAAAAATTATTTCTAACTAAATCATAATACTAATTAATAACTAAAACCTAAATTAATCATAAATTTAACGAAAATAAAAACAGAAATTTATTTATCAAGAAATGCAGACATAGAGGTGGACGAAATAATGTTGGTGGTAGTCGTCACTATTGGTGGCAGCTGGCAAAAGTGGATGACAACGAGAGGGAGAGAAGTTGCCGGAGAGCATGCGACGGCAGGGTTGACGCATGGCGGGGATGACAGAGCAGCGGGGAGCGATAAGGTTAGAGAAAGAATGGAAGAACAAATT
>NC_029775.3:1369036-1386854 GCF_000817695.3 Arachis duranensis | reverse complement strand
GGAGGGAGAGGGCTAGAGAGAGAATGGAAGAAGAAATGGTAGAAAGGGAGAGAGGTTCAAAATGAAGGAGGAGAGCATTTGTGTTTCGAATTTAGGGAAAGTTACAGTTAGATTTACAGTCGAAATTTATCTGACGGTAAACCATTACCGGTCACTAAAACGCAGTGTTTCACTAAATGAGTTTATCGGTAGATTTTTTCAACAATAAATCTGATCCTACATTACGAGCCTATTTTTTTGTTTTCCTTCCAATTATTACTGGTAAATTTACCGTCGAAAATGTAAATTCACCGATAATAATTTAACCTGATGAATTCGATATTGTTATCGCTAATAAATTTGTCACTATTTTGCGATGCTAAATTCAACGTATTCAGTATTTTTCTTCTCGTGACAATTTATACCACATAGAAAAGAAAAATGAATTTACTTTATTCTGATGGAGACTATGAAAATCAGGAATTGTGTCGTTAGTTTTTTTATTTCCATGCCTGCAAAAATGATATGGTAAATGTTATAAATATCGTAAGTCTTGCTTATGTATATGCATTAGAATTTCATTTGTTTTCTTAGCTTGTTTCAGAGTGGGTGAAAGGTATATAGAATAGAGTTATTCTATTTGTTTGAGAGTGAGAACAAGGTACAAAGTTGGCAGAAAATCAAAGAAGTGGAAAGATTAATCAAAAAATGACATACAATACTGATTGCACCGAATGAAAGTAAACACATCATGAGTCATCTGAACAAAAAGGTTAGTATTGTACAATTTTTAATATTTTATTTATTATTATAAAATATTTAATATTTATCTTTATATTTTATTAATATATGTTTATATTTATATTTATATTTCATTAAATATTAGGGATAGAAAAATAATTCTTAGAATGTTATTATATATGCAAGTAAATTTTTTTTACTTTATTACATTAGATTGAAAAATATAACTGTATAGTTATAAAGATAAAAATTTAGCCATTATATACCTGCATTAAGAATATACTAATGATAAGAATAGTGTCATTATATTCTTGTTTATAGTATTTGTGTAATTTATTTAATTTTCAATAAAATCGGAGGATTCTATTTCTCAGAAAAATTTTGGATTTGGTTGAGGGACACCGGATGCATTTTTCTTCTATTTAAAAAAAAAGTGAATTTTTTATATTTTGTGCATAACAAAACTTAGGAAATATTTTAAGTATACCGGAAATACTGGTGCTCCAGTTGTTTTAACTGTTGATTTAAATTATAAAAAATATATATAATATATATTAATTGAAATCAACGGTTAAAATAACTGGTGTATCGATACTCTCCGGTACACTTGAAATGTTTTCCAAAACTTATACCTTTGATAACCTACTATTATTTCCATTGGTTGAGAAGTGACGTCCTGAGACGTACATTTTTCACATGTTGTAAGGTGAATGCGCAATCATTCTTCAAGGCGTCATATTTCATCTCGGCCTAGGCTTGGATGGAGAGCAAGTTGGAAGAGACATATTTGTTCTAAAAAAAATTTTGATACAGTAATTTTTTCAATAAATTATTAAATATCCAATAGAATAAATATAAACTAATTAATAAATTATTTAAATTTAAAATATAATTTATTATGAAACTAAGTAAATAATTGAGTTAAGTATTTTTTTCGTCCCTAAGGTTTGGAGTCAAAATCAAAATCGTCACCGACCTTTTTTTTATTAAAATCATCCTCAACGTTCAAAAACATTATAAAATTATCCTTTTCTTAATTTTTTGACTAAAATACCCTTGCCCTCAAATTCTTCTTCATCTTCTACCTTCGTTTAACTCATCACTCTTCACCCCTCAATTTTCCAATTTCAGAAACTCTTCAATTTCACCAAACCGTCCCTTCATTTCCCTTTCCACAACAACCACAGCTCGCTCTCCCACCACGCCACTCACCTCCGCCCCCCAGCCGCCGTCGCCGTATCGGAGAACATTGAGGAGCTCAGCATCAAGATCTCCGGTCTCACCCTATCCCTCTCTCTTTCTTTCTCTATCATTTTTCTAAGCTCGCAGCCGCCGCCAAGGTCCGTCAACTCTGTCGCGCTTGTTGTCGTCGCTGAAGACTGCGGCCTCTGATGGTACGATTTCAATAACAACGTCTCGAAAAAAGCTGAAACTCAGACCCATACATTCCCTTCAAACTTGGCCCTTCTCTCTCTCGTCGTTCCATTCTCCTCAGTTCGACAACGACAACGATGGTCTTGCTCGTCACCAATATCGTCTTGCTCAACCTCTTCTCCTTCTTCGATTCCCTTCTCTCTTTCTCCCCTTTTGTTTTTTATTCTCTCTGTCTGCTTCTTCGAAGGCACACGCATTAGGCAACAAATCCGGTTGCTTCTAGGAGGACTCGGCGAGAGTAAAGTCATTAGCTTTAGTGCTCCATGAGTGACAGAAAGTGGGTGTTGGGTATTCTGAGATTTCTTTTAAGGGGAAGTGCTCCATTGGCTTTTAGTGACTTTTGTGTTTTGTTGTTGCTTAGGAAAATATTGTACTTTTGGTTTGTCTTGGTACAAAGTACAAAAAAAATAATTTGTTTTGTGGTTTGTTGTTGTTGCAGTAGCTCTATGTTTTGTTATTTCTTGGATTTCAACTAAATCTCTGCTCTATTTTTCCTGCCTTTTACTTGATTTTCTGAATTTTAATTTGTTCTTCATTCTTTTATTTTTTTTAATTTTCTTTCTTCTGTATCATTTTTCTTTGATTTACTTTCTCTTTGTTTTTGTTGTTGTAATTTTGGGCAGAATTAAGGTTAGACTTGTGATGATTTTGTCGTAGTATGAGAAGAAAAGACCAAGGCAGTGGTGTGATGGAGGTGGAAGGAGTGCTGAGGGTGGGAAGTAAATGGTAGAGGAAGAAAATAAAAGGAGGAGTGATGATTAGATTTTTGACGGTTTAGAATTTCACTAATGAAATCTCGTTGTAAAGTATAGTTCTAAACCAAACAATAATCCTTTCATACAAAAAGTTGTTTGTCACTAGTACAAACCCCTAAAATCTATAAACCGAAGTATTCAAACCTCGGTTCGTTCTCCCTAGGAATTACAATAAAGTGTCTTGTTATTGGTTGTGAGTTATTTTGGGGTTTTGATAAGAAGCATGAAAGATAAATGGCAAGAAAGTAAACTAAGGCCTAAAAAGGCTCTTGGCAAGTTATGAGAATTAGAAGTCCTATCCTAGTTATCCTCCTCAATTGTGATGAGAATTGTTCATGGCTACCACTTAGTTAACCTCTAACCATAGAGGAAAGTCAAGTGGATGAATCAATTTGATTCCTCAAGTCCTAATCAACTCCTAAAGGAAAGACTAGCTTTAGAGGCATTCAAATCAATTAGCAACTTCTAATTATCAATCAACAAGGGAATTAGATAACTCAAGAGTCACTAATTACTCTACCTAGGCCAAGAGGAACAAAACCAAAACAAAATGAAGAATTACAATTATTAAAGCACATAACTAGAAAGAGGAAGAGGAGAAGATTAAGAATTGGTAAATGAAAAGTGAATCAAAGCATGAATTAAACCTAGATCTAAGAAGAGAGATTAACCTAAACCTAATCCTAATTCTAGAGAGAAGTGAGAGCTTCTCTCTCTAAAACTAACTCTAAAACTAAACTATGACTAATTGGTAACTACTCCTCATAATGTCTTCCCCCTAAACCTTCATCTTTTTATTCCTTTCTCCTAGCAATTGGCGCCAAAAATGGGTTCAGAAACCCTCTCAAATCGCCAGGCATGTGTTGCATTAATGAGGTCATGTGCCACCATCGGCGCGTGCGCGCACGGTACGCGTGCGCGTCCCTGGCCGATTCTGCAATGTGCGCGTGAGCGCCTTGTGCGCGTGCGCGTGCTTGGCCGAGATCAATTCTCTTGTCTTTTGTGCTTCTCTCCATTTGCATGCTTCCTTCCTTGCTCCTTTGATCCATGCCTAGCCTATTTCAATCCTGGAATTACTAGCAAACACGTCAAGGCATCTTATGGAATCAAAGAGAAATTAGAATTCATCAAAATAAGGCTTAAAAAGCATGTTTTTTATACTTAAGCATAAATATGGGAGAGATAACAAAACCATGCTAATTCATAGGCTAAATGTGAGAAAAGGTTATCAAAACACTCTAAATTCAATACAAGATAAACCCTAAAAATGGGGTTTATCAAGGAGACACTGCGATTTCGATTTTCTTCCCTTGCTCTCTTTTTCTCTTCTTTATTCTTCTTTTTTTCTTTTTTTTTTAATTTTTGAAGAACATATACATGAGTTTTTTTTAATTTATGTTGTTGCTAATTTTGTGATTGTTGCTAACTGTTGTTGAATTGTTGATTTATTTTGTGATTATTGCTGTTACTGGATTGTTGATTTATTTTATGGTTAAGAGTTAGTGATAAGAGAGAGTAGGAGTCCGGGAGAAAGAGAGAAAGAGAGAGATTTAGTGATGATGAATAGGGGGTTTGGGAGTTAGCAGTGAGGGAAAGGGTTTTTTTAAGGGCAAAATCATCTAAAAAATATTGTTTATGAATAAAAGGATGATTTTATAACGTTTTGTAACGTTGAAGATGATTTTAATAAGAAAAAAAGGTTAAAGATGATTTTGATCGATTTTGACCCAAGATCTTAGAGACGAAAAAAATACCTAACCCTAAATAATTCTAAACATTATTTTTAATATATAAATAAAAAATTATGCAAATAAGAACAAAAACTATTATTGAAAATTAAAAGACAATTTAAAAATTATTGATCACAATATTTAACATATGCGACACATATAATGAAAGTTATAATATTCATACTAGGCTTTGAATATGATATATACAGTCATATATAATGATTTAGACTGAACTATCTATAACTTTATATATGTAAACATCATTTTATTATTAAATTGACCAACTTTGTTGAAATATGTGCTAGTTAACTTTATTGACTTGATGTCACTCTTCGTAGTTTTTTATCGTGTAAATTTTGTGAGTATTTTTGCATAAAGATAATAATAAAAAATTATTATTTTTTAAACATTAAGAATGTTACTTGTTTAGTATCTAAAAATTCATTCATATATCAAGTATTATTATAAAACTACTACAAAAGAGATTAAGAGACTCCAAATTTTAATTACAATTCTATAATACTAGTTGTTCCGAAGATTACCTAAAATTGAGTTATTTTTGGGTTTGAATGTGAGGTCTAGACTTTTTTTAGAGCAGCGTCCGATTTCTACTAGTGTCGAGGTGCCACCGTCTGGGTTCCTCATGAGGAGGTGGAGGATGGTACATATAAGGGACTCCGATGCTTAAGTTAGCAAGGGTTTAAGCAAGTTTTTATTAGATTGGGTCCTGAATATACCTGGGGTTGTCAGTATATTTTATAGCAGAAAAGATAACCACTTTTTAGAGTAGTTTCACCTTTAATGGTAGATAACTGATTCCTTTTTTCTAAAGAAGTTGAGATCTCCCTTCTAGATAAGTGGGAGATATCTTAGGAGTTAGTTACTTATTCGCATAAGTAGAGTTGAACTGTCATTGTCACGCCCGACCTTTATGAGGTCGGATAGGTGTAGTAGTTGAATCTCTTAAGTGGACTTCTATTCGTTTTGGGCCTGGCTATATCTTTGGGTCTGGGTATGGACAGTGCCATTGCTGAAGTTCGAACCTTTTTTAAGTCAGACTCGAGCATTTATAGATCGAACTACCTTTTGTGGATCACATCAGCTCGGGCAACTCGCCTTTCTTGGTGCTAGGTCGGGACGTGTTTTAAATTCGGTACGTTACGTCTTTTCGTATTACTACACACGTTACTTTTATGGCTACCTTGAAAACTGCGCACGTCATTAATGAGGAGGTGTGAAATGCCTTTTTTGCTCCTAATGTGTTATAAATACTAAAAACCCTTTTTTTTCTTTTTTTTTTCTTTTTTCTTCTGAACCATTTCATCTTCGTTTTCTCTTAAGGCTCTTTGTAATCCCCTTTCCTTCTTCAAAATTTCTTTATCTTGGATTTTTGTTTGGAAGTTTTTGTTTGTTTGCTGGAGGTTTTGGATTGTATGCGTTCTTGTTGTTGTTGTGCATCGAGTCCGTTTCATATTTTCTCAAGGTTGGTTCCTTTGATCTTTTGAACTTCTCTTTGCGTTTTGAATGATGTGCCTCTACTTTGTTTTTTATTTTTTTTGCCAATAGTTCTTTGTATGCTTGATAATTCTGTGTTATGAAAATCGATTGTGAAAAGTTGCTTCTTTCTTTTGTTGTTGTTGTGAACCTGACTATGGGGATCTTATTCTGTGTTATCCCAAATGGTGCCATTTTTTATTGAAGATGGCGCCATTTTTATATTTTCAAAATGTAGTATTTGTTGTGTGTGTAAACGGTTGTAAGAATTGTGACATTATTGGTTGATGTCGACCCGACCTCTTTTGAATGTGTAAATGTTTATGTTGTTATCCTTGTCCTGCCGACTTGTAGTGATGATCTTCTTTCATTGTATTGTAGGTATAGCTTTTATGTTTTGGTCAGTTATTCACAACATACATGTCCTCTAAAGTTCTATCCGACTTGATCTGGGTAGATGTATTCGTTTTTACTCCTATCCCTGTTATTGATAAAGAGTACGTCGAGACTTTTTATAGGCACCATAGGTTGTGTGAGAGTCGAGACGATGAACGTTTGTATGAGATCTCAATTGCCGATCCTGAAGAGAGAGTTTGTTTTTCCCGACTTAGTAACTCAGAACGCCATTTCATATATGTGTATGAGTATTTTTTTTCACGAAATTAGGGGCAAGCCTTCTTTTTACCGACTTTGAATCCGATATTCTTAGGGGCCTGTAAGGTTGCTCCTTCCCGGCTTCATTCTAATTCTTGGAGTTTCCTAAATATTTATCAACTCCTCTGTCGTGAACTCGACGTCCCTCATTCTCTTAAAGTTTTCTTTTACCTTTTTGTTCTCATTAAACCTTTTAGTTCGAAGAAGCAGGGCTGGATCTCCTTCCGAGCTATTCAGGAGAGGAAGGTCTTCGACATTTTTTATGATTCTTTTCATGATTTTAAAAATTACTTATTCAAGATCCGTTCTGTTGTGGGTGTCTAATCTTTCTTTCTGAATGAAAGAGATGAGCGTATTTTTAGCTTGTATTGGGAGGAGAACCTTGTAGCTGTTAAGTACGGCTTGGATGACTTGGATGAGGTTGAGGAGAGTGTAGTTGTCTTATTTCAGGAGTTTTGGGGCCGAGCTCCTTATTTGGATACCAAAAAATACTTAGAAAATCCAATCCAAATCCAAGCCAAGCTAGGTAGCGTTCTTTCCATTTTTTAGATATAATTTTGCTGATTGATTTGTTAGCTAATATTGTTCGACTTTGATATCATGCAAAAAAGATGGCTCCTAATTCGGCTGCTATGAAAACTCTTTGTTCATCTAGAAAGAATGTTGTTGCCCGAACTATCCAACTAAAGGCAGTTGGCGAATAAGGCGATATCCCTTCTCCCTCCAAGTCGGACTTAGGTACCTCTGCCTCCCTGAGAGTTACTCCTGATCCAACTCCTCCTCTTCTTACCCCTTCCTTCTAACCCTGATAATCAAGCAATTCTCTCCGCACCTCCTCTTCCTGAGACTAACCCCAAAAAATGTAAGACTTCTAAGTCAGAAAGTGTTTATAAATCGGGCTTTGATGGTATTGAATTTTGTGAAAAATACATCCTTTTGCTTAGTTTTGTTAGGATGGATGATGTTTTCATGAAGAACCATCTTCAGGTACTCATCCGAGGTGGAATTCGGACGGTCGGGGTGTGTACTGCTTTGTTGAAGGAATTGGAAAAGACTTCTCTTTACGTAACTCGGCACACTTTGGCTGACCTTCAAGCTAAAGTTGTATTTTTTAGGGAGTCTAAAAAGGAGTTGGAGGGTGAGAAGGAGACCCTTGTGTCCGACCTTGCCAAGGCTCGGGAGAGGGTAAAGTAGTCCGAAGCCACTTGTGCCATGGTGGAGGGCCTGAAGAAGAAAGCGTATGAGAGCTATACCATAGTCTTTGGGGGAGAAGTTGGATTTAGTGAATGAGATCACCAAAACAAAGGAGAGGTATGCAGATTTGGAGGAAACCATAGCTTAGGGAATGGACAAGCTGGTAAAATGCTTGAAGGCCTAATTTCGAGTTGTAGCTCCCGAGGTAGACCTCTCTTTAATTAGCCCAGACAATATTGTGGTGAATGGGAAGGTTTTCTTGCGCTGGAAGATGAGAAGGACACTTCTATGCCTGACCCGAAGGCTTCTGAAGGCCAAGCTGAGGGAGCCTCTCGGATGGATGATGATTCTATTCCTTCTGAGCCAGAAATTCTCCTAACCTCCTCCGCGCAACCCGAAGACGTGAACATGACCTCCAGCGAACTCATCCTACCTTCTTAGTTTTTTAATTTCAAAGTATTTGGCTGGCCCGGCTTGTTGGTCTTTATGAACAATTTGGTTTTTGTAATAGTTATAGTTGGAACGATTTTCCTTTTTATTTTGTTGTTCTTGAAAATTTTTCCCCACTTTTTTGGTATGGGACAATTTAGCATGGACGAATATTGTTTTTATATGGCCTTGTGTAGCTGTTTCCTTAGCTTTTTGTAACTAAAAACCTAATTCACTTGATAGCTTTTGGTGATAATTTTGTTAAGTTACTAAAGATTTCGGTTGAAGTAAGTCGGTCCTTCAATGATCATTTTGTAAGATCGGGATTATGTACTTCCCATAGTTTTATTCCGACTTTAAATATTCAGTTTTAACAAGTTACTTTTGTGATTCATTTTAGATCCAACTCTCTTTTCGAATGAGGTCAGACCACGATCTGCTTAGATAACTTCTTACACTAATTTGTACCACGTCACTTTATCTTGCCAACCATCTAGGTTGGGTAATGATTTTCGCAGTTTTTCGAGCCTAAATTAGTGTGTCTGAATGAAAAACTTTACGAGAAAATGAATTATCATTAATAAGAAAAAATTATTTACATGAGCTTTGTTACTAAGAGTTTTTCATTAACCCTTAGCCCTTGATATGGTGCCTCATTAAAACCCCCTTCAGAAAAAAATCCTTCTTGGGAGAAAATCATGAAATCGGAAAAAAGAGTACACCAAGTAGTAAGGTGCACTTTCTAACTGTAGTAGCACTTTAAGTTACATACGTGCCACAACCTTGGAAGCTCATTCTCCTTCAAGTCGGATACTTTGTAATAACATTTTTCTAGGACCTTAATGATCTTATAAAGTCCTTTTCAGTTTGCAGTCGGCTTTTCTTCACCCGACTTCTATGTTTCGATGTCATTTCGGATTAATATGAGGTCATTCGTAGTGAAACTTTTTTTAACGACCTTCTTGTTGTACTTTAAAATCATTCTTTGCTTCAAGGCTCCTTCCTTTATCCGAGCTTGTTCTCGGACTTCTGGGAAGAGGTCAAGTTCTTCCTTTTGAACTCGAATGTTTCCTACCTCATCGTAGAATTTAACCCTTTGATATTCTTCATTGACTTCTATAGGTATCATGAACTCTATGCCATAAGCAAGTCGGAAAGGAGGTTTCCCTATTTTTGAGTGTGGGATTGTTTGATATGCCCACAAGATTTGAGAAAACTCGTCTGTCCATGCTCCTTTTGCATGTTGTAGTTGGCATTTTAACCTGGCCAACACAACTTTATTCACAGATTCTGCTTGTCTGTTGGCTTATGAATGTTTTACCAGTGTGAACTGGTGCTTAATCTTGAGCTTTGCCACCAAACTTCTGAAGGCTGAATCGGTAAACTGAGTTTCATTGTCTGTGGTAATGGAATGTGGAACTCCAAATCAGGTGACAATGTTCTTGTAGAAGAACCTCTGACTTTTTTGAGCTGTGATGGTTGCCAAAAGTTCTTCCTCAATCTACTTAGTGAAATAATCAATTTCCACTATGAGGTACTTTACTTGTTCGGGGCCTGTGGGAATCACCCCGGGAGGTTTAAGCCCCATTTTGTAAATGATCAAGGTGAAGTGATGCTGAACGTGAGGTCCAGATCTTCTTTTGGGCAGCGTCCGACTTCTACTGGTACTGAGGTACCGCCATCCGAGTTCTTCGTAAGGAGGTGGGGGTGGTAACTGCAAGGGACTCCGATGCTTAAGTTAGTAAGGGTTTAAGCATGTTTTTAGTAGATTGGGTTCTGAATATACCTAAGGTTGTCAGTGTATTTTATAATGGAAAAGATAACCATATTTTAGAGTAGTTTCATCTTTAATGGTGGATAACTGTTCCCTTTTTCTAAGAAAGTTGTTGAGATCTCCCTTCTAGATAAGTAGGAGATATCTTAAGAATTAATTACTTATTCACATAAGGAGAGTTGAATTGTCATCGTCACACCTGACCTCTATGAAGTCGGGTAGACATAGTAGCTAAATCTCTTGACTGAGCTTCTATTCGTTTTGAGTCTGACTATATCTTTAAACCATGATATGAACACTAGTAATATATTACTAATTTATAGAGTTACTTTTTTAAAATCATATTACAAATTTAGTAATTGTATTTCAAGTTTTACTAGTATTCTTTATTTTTAATTGCATATTTATTTCGACCTTTAAAAATTGACAAAGAATTATTTATTTGGTTTCATAATAAATTATATTTTAAATTTGAATAATTTATTAATTAATTTATATTTATTTTACTGGTTCCTAACTAATTTGATTTTAAAATAACATTATTTTGTCAGAATAAATAAGAACAAATAAATTTTTGACCAATTTAAATTTAGAGACAAATAGGTCTCTAACTAATTTAAAAATAAGGTATTTATTTTTTATATTTTAATTTAATATATATGATTTTATTTATTTATTTATTTATATATAATTTTCAAAATTGCATATTTTAATAAACGTCGAATCGTTTCAATTTAACCAAATTTCTTTAAATTAGTTTATAATTGGACTTGGATCTTGAAAATAAGAAGAGAGTAAAATTCACATAAGATGTGAGTCTAGCTAAATTTAGTACTAATAAGCAATAATTATTTATTTATTTATATATACTAATATATTTATATTTATTGAAGTCCATTAATACTTTTTCTTTCTTTATTTATTTAGCATTTTTTGATTTTTAATTATTAAAATCCAAATGATCCATAAAAATAACACATTTAATGAACACAAATATTTAAACTCATCATTATAGATACACTCTTAACTAATACACATTCACAATTACAATCATGTCTATATAAAATTTAATTTTGACTTATAGAAGACTATCTAGTAGTGTCTTATGTTCAAGTGAAATTGGACGGCTAAGCATTTAAAATTATCAAGATGATTAAAAGAAAATCATAATATGTTTCTTATGTTCAATCCTACCATAATAAGAGGGTTCTATACATAGAAATTCAGGAAAAAGACATTCGACCTACTCTGATAAAAATATGAACCGTGGATATAACGTGGAAATATGTTATCCAAGGAAACTGAATTATGTGGTATCTACTATCTAGAACTTTTGAATAAAATATTATATTATATTTTATTTTATTTTAATAACTCAGGATTAATTAAATATATAACTAATTAAGGTTACTTGTCATAAAACTTGTTCAATGTGGGCCACATAAGTGCCTAATCCATGTTAGTGGTGTGAATATCTTCTGCGTTACTAAAGACATAATCTTTTACTTTTTGATTAAATAAATAAATAAATAGAACACTAAAAATGATCAACAAATTTAAAAATTGGACATTAAGGATGTATTAAAAAAAAAATTAATAATTCTCAACTTTATTTTTAAATCAAATTCATAATTTAAAATTATATATAACCTATGAAGCACGAACATTTCGTGTCTGCGTATCAGACACATTTTGTAAAGGATGCTATAGTATACAGTTGCATTCAATAGACATATTTTATATCTCTTAAAAAAGTTGAGACATAAATTTTTTATATTAGACACAAATATTTTATTCATTTTTATTTTTAACATTTTATGCATTCTTTATATTTATTTTCCTCCCTCCAACCGTTTTTTTTTTTTATTCTCACCAACATGTTGTCTTTTGCTTCTCTCTCATGACAATTCTTTGTCTTTCTTCCTCTCTCCTTCCGTATTTAACCTATTTCATGTCATTTTTTTGCAAATCTAATCTTTCCTAAAAAAAAAAAAATCACCACTCTATTGATGATGGAAAGAAAAAAATAATAATGACATTTTAATATAATTGTAATTTATGTATTGTGTTATGTATTATTTATTAAACAAACTAAAAAAAAGTGTACACTTATACTGTTGTGGCATGTATATAGAGATCAATAAACAGGGGTAGCAACAATAGCATACATAGTGCAGGTGGTTATATGAAAGAAGAAAGAGATATGGGTAATTTTGGAATATTAATATTTTTTTAAGGGTATTTTGAATTTTTTAATTTTTAAGACTATAACTATAAGAATAAAATAAAAAATTAGACTTTCTGACTTATAAATGGAACAAATAATATGAGAATTAGATTTTTCATTAAAATTAAAATTATTTTTTGTTTGATTTAAAATTTAAAAGAAAATTTAATTCTCAAATGAATTTTGATTCTTAACTTTTTAAATTTGTTCTAAGAATATAAGAGTTGAAAGTTTTTAAATTTTTTTTAATTATTCAACAATTATTAAAAGATAGATAGGCATAATGTTCCACGAGTAGTTAGAGGAGTTTTTAAGAGGGAAACATGTGAATTTTGGGATTATGAAATTTTTTATTATTTTTATTCCTAAACTAGCTTTTTCACTTCTTATGAGATATTTTAGATTTATTAATTTGTGATATACAAGATAATAGTATAAATAATTACTTTTAATTATAAAAAATTTAAATATTGACAAAACTAATCATAAAAAAATTAAATTAATATTTTATTCATAAAAAATAATGACAAAAAATCTAATTGTTATTTTTTTTCATAAAATTCTACATCCCAATAAAATACTTAACCAAGTTTAACCAAATTATTATAACAATTTTTTAAATCACGCGTCTCTTTCTCTTTCTTTTTATTCTTCTCCTTCTCCTTCTACTTTTACTTCTACATTTCTTTTTCTGTTTCCTCCTCCTCCTCCTCTAATATTGCGTCTTCTTCTTCTTCTTCTTCTTTTTTTTATTATCGTCATCACCAATAACATTAATATTTTGTAAAAATCTTTATTAGTTCTGATTTTTTTACTGTCATCATTAAATAATTTCGGTTCATTTCTTAATTTATTTTGATTTATTTGTGTGTTAATTGGGATTCACTTGATGCTGCTGATAAGTATTGATCAAATTTTTTATTCTTTAAGTAATTTCGGTTTATTTCTTAGTTTAATTTCGATTTATATCCATACTGTTCGGATATAAGTTCAAAAAATCTAGCTCTGTCCCAACGCAGGAATCATTACACATCTATTAATCCTTATCCCTTCAGTTTGCCACATCAAACACGATGTTAACAATTCGACTTCCACTTAATGGCAAGACTTTATTAATGCTAATCAAAATTATTTTAGACGAAAATATGACACTTTAAACATTGAAGACTAAAATAAAATTCACTTTTAACATAAAAGATCAATTTAGTACTTTACTTTTAATATTTGATCACTTATTCCAAACATATATTACTATTATTTCAGTAATCTTGACTTTCCTATTACTATTGTTCTGGTCTCTTAAGAAATTTGCCCCATCTATATAATCTGGTCCGCTTTATTTTATTTTTTTTATTTTAGAGTTGAAAAATATTACAGAGTTATATCTTGATTCTAATAAGTAAAAAATAAAGGTATATAAGGAATTTCATATTTTATTAATATTTTTTTATGTTTAATGTTAATAAGAATTAAATTAAAAAAATTACAGTATAAAATTTAATTAAAATAATATCAAAATCTAACTAATTAAAAATTTTACAAAATTATAAAAATCTGAACAATAATTAAACCTTTAATGTATATAAAAAAATAGAAAGAAGAATCAACTTCTTTTGCTTCATTTCCATTACAAGGAGGAGACACATTTGAGTACTTGCAATGGCTTCATTAACATTTATGGAATTGAAAAGATATGTTTGGAGAATAATAACACCAACACAATTCCACGTGACGATGCCTCATGCTAATGGTTATGGACCCGTACTCACACGTTTCGATCTCAAGATTTTTCACTAATTTTAGGTCTAATTTTATTTAATTAAATTAAAGGAAATGGTGGCCATGTGGAATTTCATAACGTCCAACTTCTTTTTTTTTTGTAATATTAATTCCTTAAACATATACCAACTTGCATAAGTTTTTCTATGCAGGTGTAGAAATGTAGAATTTTAATGAGTTTGTTTACTAGTTTATAATTTTATGCTATATATTGATTAATTATATATAAAGCACTCTATCAACTTGATGTTTAAAATAACTAACATAATTACTAAAAAGGTAATTTACAGGTACTGCAAATAATGTTTAATTTATAATTTTAATGTAATTTTCTGTATCTACAATCAAGACACAAGTTAATAAAAGAGTTAAGTATAATATTGGTGTATAGACTAATTTTTTTTTTTTATTCTCAATCTTTTTTTCATACAAAATTGTCTTTAAAAATTAATTTTATTTTAAAAATTGTCGTTCTTACCTTAGGGACTAAAATAACGGCAGAAGCAGAAGTAAAGATAGATCGTGGATAGCTCCTTTTTCTATTTTTCTTTTTCTTCTTCTTCTCCTTCTTCTATTTCTCTTATTTTTTTTATTTTATAATATTTGTTGTTATGGATACTTTGGTCTAAAATTTTAATATTTAAGTAAAAAGAACAATTTTAAAATTTAGTTTTAGACTTTATAAATGATTTTATATACAAAAAAAAGGTTGGGAACGAAAATTTTTTTTGACTTATTTTAAGACTAAAATCGTATTTAACCCTAAATAAAACTAATATATATATAAATATATAGTAATTGATTTAGTAGTTAGAAATTTTTTTAATAAAATCTTGATCAACTATCAATTTGATAAGATTTTTAATTTTAATAAGCATTTAATAATAAATTCTAATTCATTAGCTAAATAATGAAATTAATTAATTTCAATGATTGTAGGCGTCCCAAAAGGACAGAGAAAATCAAAGGTTGAAAAGAAAGAAAAAGATGAGTTAAGTGAAGAAGCAAAAGGAATGAACATAGTGGGATGTGTATGTGTGCACATAAAACCTGTTATTATTATGATGACATTATTATAATGAGATGAAGAATAATCTGTTGAAAGTAAGGGAAAAAGTTAAGCCATTTAAGCAATTAACATATGGTTGTTTTCATGAATTGACATAGCTAACTAGGTTAGTTCATCAATGGAACCATACCTTTTTAATTAGACTCATTCATCAACGTTAAATGAAAAACTTAAATTTGTTGAATAGAAAACTCTTTAATTATGTTGCTGTTGATTTTGTGTGTGCGTTGCTAATTTTGAATAACAACAACAAAATATAAGTTAATAATTGTTATTTTTTAGTTAACGTGAAAGAAATTGAATGATAACAGAAAAAAGATTATTTTATATTAAAAAAATTGTACAAGATTCAAGATATAAATTATTTAACGTCACATCTTATTGCTTTGGATTTGAATAATGATGATTTCTTGTTTAGTTGAGTTTAATTCTTATGAAATTAATTGAGTATTGATTAATATTGTAAATTAAAATTGGTTGAATTTGTAGAAACGATAAAAATGAATATATATCCAATTTTAGGAGAGATTATGTCCAATTTTTTCAGAGAGTTTTGTTGAATGATTTGTGTAGTATATATGCTGACTATTTTATATTAAAAAAAATTAGTATAAGAGACCGAAAATATAAATTAGTTAACATGTCACATTTTATTGCTTTGGATTTGAATTATGAAGGCTCCTTATTTAGTTAAGTTTAATTTTTATGAAATTAATTAAGTGTTTATTGATGTTGTGGATTGAGATTAGTTAAATTTGTGAAATTCGTAAAGGTGGATTTATGAACCAAGATCTATAAAAAAAATTTTTTTTATGTTTATTTCTTGTATTCTACGGCTGTGACATTTTATTAAACACATATTCTCGTGATATTTTTCTTGCACGATATTATATACAAGACATTTATAATTTCTCTTGCATATAACCAGCACATTAACAAAAAAGAAAGGGTAAAATGATAGTACAGGTGATAAAGATATTCATAAATCATATATGATCATTGATATATATGTTTTTTTTTTTACCAATATTTCTTAAACCAAAACTTTTTTATTAGAAGAGGGATATCCTCAATTTTTTTTATATCGTTTATCATACTATTTTTTAATGATCTTTATAATTTTTTTACGAACCAAAAAAAATAACTAATTAATAATTTCATAAAGAATTAACAAGTTAAAAAATTTTTAAAAAAATAATTATTTCTCTGATTCAAGCAATTTGGGCTATTATACTGCCCTTTACTTCGGCAACCTCATTAACACACCTTTTTTTTTTCTTTTATTATTATTATTATTATTCAGCCCACCAACCACCCCCAATTTTAAACAAACACTTCTTTCTCTTCTTCCCACATATATATATATTGTTATTTAAAATGAAAAGGTAAGACTGAGTAGTAGTACAGAGTGAAAAAAAATAAAAAAAATAATTAAAAAATAATGTGAACAAAAAAGAGTATACTTAATACCAAAATATTATTGTTAAATGTGTCATTCTAAATCAATATTCTATTTTTGAGGTTTTTCATCAAACAGCTTACATGTATCATTCTAAATGCTTTAATTAAATAAAAAATTTATCACAGCAACCAAATAAATTATAAAATCAAAAGTAAATCCTAACTTAATCCCAAATTGAAAATAAAATCAAGTAGCAATTAAACTAACTGAAAGGAAATATAATAAAAAATTCAAATACTCATCATCGATGTTGAATTTGAAGAGAAAAAAAAATCACTGAAAGATGATTAAAATTTATACTCATAAAAATAGAGTTAGATTTACCGAGAGTGATGATTGACAACGACGAGAGTGATGGAAGTCCTAAAGATGTTGATGATGGAAGAATGCGGTGAATGACTGTGGTTATGAAACAGCGGTTATGGAAGAATGCGGCGCTGAGGAGAAAGATTTGGAGTGTGAATGGAGAGAAAGATGATTGTGAAACTCGTTTGGAGTGTGGACTGTGGAGCTCGAGGGTATAGAAGTAGAGTTTAGATTTAAGTCAATATTTCCGACGAAAAATTTTAAATTACAGACGAATTTTTTGTCTGTAATAATTTAATAAAATGCAGCGTTTTTGTCCATTTAATTATTTTCTGTCTGTAACTATTTTTCACGGGAAAAAATTAATTTTTTCGACAGAATTATCGACGAATTCTATTTTCTGTCTATAATTTATGCTAATTTATTTTGTTTGTTTTCGGACAAAAATTTTTTCCAAAATTTTATTTGTAATTCCGTGGGATAATATCCGTTTATAATAACTAATTCTCTAATAATAAAAAATAAAAATCGTAAGTAACTCAAAAATTTATCTTCCTATTTTTTTTAGAGGATAAAATGAAATGTACTCTTATACACTTTAAAAAAGAGATATGTTTAGACAAAGTATAAGTCTTGTTGACTTGCACCGTATTTTAATACTTGATGAATTTTATCAATATAAATGTTGAATTATTCTAGAATTTTACTAATTAAATAGATTAATCTAATGGTTACTACTTTGATATGTCATTATAACGTTTTATTTTTATGTATATTATAATTTTAAAAAT
>NC_029775.3:1367182-1368892 GCF_000817695.3 Arachis duranensis | reverse complement strand
ACTGGTTAGCTTTGAAAAAAATGGGTTTAATTACTCTCTCTATAAAACTATAAGTATACTTTTATTAAATTTTTAATTAAATTTTTATATTTTTAATTAAATTTTTATATTATATTAAATTTTATAACTATTTTTTTATAATATAAATATTAGAATTAACAAAATATTTTTTTAAATAAAATAGAATATTTAATTAAGTATTAAGCATATTCGTTTTATTTAACAGAATATTTTTATTAATTTTAATTATCACGATAAATACTTAATTATAAAATTTAATATAGTAACATATTTAATTAAAAAATATAAAAATTAATTAAAAATTAGATGAAATTATAAAGACTACCATAATAATTAAATCAAAAAAATTTCAAACTTAATTGGTTGCTAATAAAAACGACAAAGAACACTGGACAATACATGCTAACATTATTGAAGAGGCTTTATTAATATAAATATTTTAGTGCTATGCAAACTGGCTCCAGATGTTGATGTTTACACAAAATTGTTAATCTTCTTTTCCTCCCTTAACCCTTCATTACAACACATTTTGGATTTTGCCGCGGTTATTTTAAAATTGTGGCGGTTTTAAATCAATACTTTTAAAGCTTTTAATATTAACAAACTTTTAAGTGTTTAAAGTTTATGAATGTATAAAAGATATAAATTTTTGTTTTTTTCAGTACTCTTAGAAGGTTGGTTAGCTAAAAATTCTTATTACTACTATAAAAAAGAGAAATGTGAGATAATTAATATTTCTCTTTTGTATTTATCTTGTAATTTATCAGTTAACAAGTGTATTAACCCGTGCCATACACGTAATAAAATTAAAATTATAATTTTAAATTATTTTATTAAGACTAATTTAAATTATAATAATTTGATTAATAAAAATATAACATGTTATATATTATTTGTTTTTTTCTTAAGCTAGTATTAAACATATTAACTCTAAAATAGTTATTAATTGGTTTTAGTAATCTACTTTTTTCAATAAATCAAACATATATACTCAGTGTGACCATAAATAACTTAATAATACTTAGACCCACCAACAAATTTTTATATGTTGTTTTACTATCAAGTAAGAACGTATCGAAATTAGCTCAAAATAAATAATAAATTATTAGAGAATTCTAATGCACAAATTTTTCTAATAAATAATAAATAATTTAAATCTAATAAAAAATAACTCAACACTTTTTTTATATGCCTGCAAAACATATACCTGAAATAATATTATATCAATGTTAGTATGCAGTTTTACAATCATCGGCCGTATTTACTATACATGACTCCTTCTTAAAAGTTATTCTATACACGTGTGCAGTCGGAAGATAAATTACTGAATTTTATTTTATTTTTTTAAATTATTATAATTATGCATTATTCATTAAATGCTAATTGTAATATTGTAATATAATTATAATAAAGATATTTTTCTAAAATAAATTTAGAAGAGAGAATAGTACTTTTATTTTGGAGAAAAAATAAATTTATAAAGAATTGACACCTCGTTGTGAGGAATTGATACCTCACTTTTATTAGTTGATAATGTATTAAATATTGATTTTGTATAATTATAATAAAAATATTTCTCTAAATTAGTATAATCATGCATTATTCATTAAATGTTAATTGTAATATAATTATAATAAAGATATTTTTTAAAATAAATTTAGAAGAGAAAATAGTGATTTCATTTTAGAG
>NC_029775.3:1355459-1367082 GCF_000817695.3 Arachis duranensis | reverse complement strand
AAATTATTTGATTAATATAGGAGAAAAATATATTATTATATGATAGAATTAATATGAGTATATTTTATTATTAAATAAACAAAGTTAATATAAAATAAAATTATACATAAAAAAGCAAAGAAAATAAAATTAAAATAGCAAAAGTGATAAAAAGATTATTTTTATAATTTTGTTTTGTCATTTTTATGTATAGAAGATTAGAAAATAGTAAATTTTTAACTAAATTAATTTATATTTGTTGTATTCAATTTAAATAAATAATAAATTATCTTATTTTAATTTATTCCTTAAATTTATATATCATAAAAATTAAATCAAATAATTAATATACATAATTTTAAATTGTGTGATACTTAAATATCTATTCAAATCAATTAGTTGATATAATTAATTCATCATAATGAATTGACTTTAATGAATTAAACAAAATAAAGCAGAAGCATGCTACGTTGATTCTATCATTAAAAGTAAAAATTCGATTTTTATATCATAAAATAGATAGAATAGATAATATAATAGACGGCGAGAAAGAGAATGATAAACATTTTAGATTCTAAGTTGTTTTATTTGAATGTTGCAATGTGGGTATCGCATTATTTTACTTATTCTACCCAATAGACTCTTTTAATTTGTAACTTTATTTCAGTATCAATGGAATATCACTACCTTTAAGCACTAAATTAAAATTCAAAATGAAACTGAGAAAAAAAAGTGAAGAGTATAAAATTATTGATTGAAAAACACGCTAAATAATAAAAAACCAAATTAACTTTTATATAAATAGAAATTAATTTAATTTAAATTACAATTTCATATAACAAAATAGTGGTTAACAAAAAAATATAAAATCTTTTTTTGACATATGTATTATGTCATACGTATAAATTATACAGGGTATTTTATAAATTCATATATATGCATAACAAAATAGTTTAATATTATATATTGTCTACATTAATTATATGCCAAAATTTTGAAAAAAAAAATAAAAGAGGAGATATATAAATATGTATAATATTATTGCTATATATGAAGCAGTTTTATATTGCTATAATTATAGAGACTTACTATAATTATATCAAATTTAATTATGACTGTAAATAAATAAAATAGGAAACAATAAAAACTAATTTTTTTTCTTTTTATGATCAAAAGTTACCGTAAATATAAAAAATAAAAATCTGTAATGCTTAAAAATTTGAGTAGAAAATAAAATTCCATAAGCTAAATTCAATTTGTTAACTAATTAATTTTATGTCCATATAATATTATTATTATTATTAGTCAATTATATTCAAGTTATTAGTCAATTACTTTGATGAAAATTCTTGTTATAATTAGATTATACTTATGTTTTTATCTTGTATTAATCGTTATAATTAATTTAATAAAGATATTTATTAAGTATATATGTTATCTATATTAATTATATGCCAATATTTGTAAGAATGAGTTTAAAAAAGTGATATTCTTGCCATAAATAATATACTAAAACTGTTAGTATATTGAACTCTATATGATTAATTAAATTTATCAATGATTTTCCCGTGTAAATCGTTATTACCCAGTTTTTAATAATTACTTAATATACAAAATTTAAAATTAAAAATTGTTATTACTAATTCAATTAACTGGTTAATTGAGTAATAATTGTCAAATTATTAAGGTACAAAATCATTGATTTACTCAATAAATTTTCATATATTATTTATATTTCAAGTAATAGTTTAAAATTATATTATTTACGCAGTTAATAATACTATTATTAAAAATTACTTTTTTGCATTGATTTTTAAATCAATTATTAAATAATTATTTTTGTTAAGATAATTATTTATAAATTATTTTAAATTATATTTTGTTAAAATATAATTATTTAGATTATTACTCATGGCACGGGTATAATTTCATTTTATACCAATTAATCAATTATAATTATATGGTACGGGTATAATTTCAATTTTATCCACGGATTATTTTTCGTAATAATATACAACATATTATTTACCGTGATAATCTGATTTGATTGATTTGTATTTTATTCACTTACATAAATGATTAAAATATATAATATAAATATCGTAATTATTATAATTCTATAATATAATTATAATTAACATATTTTATCATAATTAAATATTGATTTGATATAATTATAGTGAAAATATTTTTCCAAAATAATATAATCATATATTATTCATGAGCTAATTATTTGGCAAAAAAACCTTAATATGATTTTTATATCTCCGCTATGGGAAATAACTACTTAGATATACCAAATAATATGTAACATATTACTACCTGTATAAGTTAAGGCACAAAGACATTATTTAATTAAGGTGATTGAAATTTTCACCAAACAGAATATGACCTCAATCGAATAAAAAAAGGTACTCGATTTTGCATTAATTAGCTAGTCGAATAAATAACATAATCATACATTATTCATGTTTCATTATTTTTTTTTAGATAAAATCTATTTTTATTGGCAAATAAATTGTGTTTAGGTCAACGATTTAATATATATGTAGGTTGCATTTTTTGTCAAATATAATAAAAATACAAATAAAAAAAATAAAGGATAAAAATAAACTTAATTATATCTGACACTACTTCATTTTATTAAATTATTTAAAAATAGCATATCCACAAAAAATATTCATAATATATAAATTGAGGCAATAATTTAAAATTCTATAATTATAATTTAATCACGTATAGTATAAAATCATTCTTATAACGACAACCAACTAAAATAACATCGTAAGTTTCAATATTTAGAATTCGTGCAAATTCATGCAAAAGAAAGTTGGTAATTTCTGAAAAAAATCAAAATATGTTAAAAAATTATTATAATAATGAACAACTTAAAATAAGAAAATTTAAATATATTACCAATCGTTGAAATTGCATATCTGAATTTGTCACGAATTTAGCAAAACTGAACTTAAACTGAGGGAATTGAATCTCATTATGTGCTCCACTTCGAAGATTTTCGGACAGACGTAAAAAGCATGGAGGGGATGGAACTTGAACGTGCCCTATAAAGTTCTGTGGATGCAATTTCTCAATAAAAAATCGAGCTCTTTCTAAAAAATCTAGCTTTAACCACATTCCATTAGGTTGGTCATAATAGGTGAGTAGATCCAACCATCCTTCGGTAAAGTAGAGACTATTGCCCCTTCTTTGAACGCTTACATCCATGTAATTGGAACCCGAATAAGTGAAGACAACTCGATGAGGTATTTCATGGATGTGATGCATTGTAAATGATTGTGGCAAAAGATAATTGAACTGGAATATTAGACGGTAAGAATAACTTAGAGTAATAACAAATAATAAATTATCAAAAGAATAATATAATAGAATGAGTATATGAAAAATATTATAAAAAATTATAAATTGTACCTTAAAAGGATCAACTTCAATAAAAAACGAAGAATACATTCTTATTCTACGAAGTAGTAAAAAAAATACTAAATTTAAAATTATGAATTGACTCTCAAATTTAGATTCATGTACCACACGAAAACACTATATATAAACTTTAGTAAAACAAAAATAAATATGTAAATTACTTACTATTAAGATAATTTTTTAATAATGCATTAAATATTAATTTGATATAATTATAATGAATATATGTTCCTAAATTAGTATAATTATATATTATTCATTAAATATTAATTATAATATAATTATAATATAATTATAATAAATAATTTAGAATAGATGAAAAATTTAGTATAATTATATATTATTCATTAAATATTAATTACAATATAATTATATTAAAGATATTTTTTATAAAATAATTTAAAAAAATTATTTGATATACGTGAATCGGGTAACAAAGATTTTTTATTATTATTATTATTACTATTATTGATATTATTATTATCATTAAAATTATTAAAGTATTTTTAATTGATAATTGATAAGTAGTTTAATAGTGCATTAAATATTGATTTTATATAATTATAATGAAGATATGTTACTAAATTAGTATAAGTATATATTATTCATTAAATATTAATTATAATATAATTACAATAAAGATATTTTTTCATAAATTAATTTAGAATAGAAAAAAATTTATTCATTTTGGATGAAAAATGGAGGCATAAGAGATCAACACGTCACCTTTAGTAGTTGAAGAAAAATCCAATTTTAATATATTAAATAGATGCTAACTAATTTTTCATTTTTCATTAAAAGTGTTAACTCTTTAATATTTTTATAAGAATATAACTAAATTTTTTACTAACATTAAATATGTATTCTTATAGTATTACTTATTGGTAACTAATTTTTGTATTCGTGTAGTATAATTATATTATTATTAAAAAATTGATTATCGATGAACCAATAATAAAATCAAGTGTCAGATCTAAAGTAAAAAAAATTAGATAAAATAAAAAATATGAAAATATAATCGTCTTTAAATTAATATAGTAAAACTTTCACATAATAAAAATTATAAATTTAACAATAATTAATATCTTATTTTATTACTTTATAAATATCCTCACTTTAAAGTTTAAACTAACTCTTTTTTATTAATAAAAGTGGGGTCAGCTACATATATGCTCTTAAATCATTATTGTTATCATGGTTTATTTAATTATTTATAATTATAATCAGAGTGTGTTCAAACTAACCCTCACTCCCTTCCGTGATCTTTATTTCGTTGGATAAAGCGATTTGAAAAATTAAAAATTTTGAATTGATTTTGATTTCTTTCCTTGCAAGTTTTAGGTTAATATGATATTTTTTGTCGAGTAAAACGTTAAAAACTACAAAAAATACTTACATAAATCATTAAGTGAGTAAGTTATCTGTTATATATTGTATTAGTAACTCCGAATTAAATGAAAATTAATACAAGACACAGTAAAATTAGATAAAAATTTATTTGTCTAAAATTATTAAAAAAATCCGTTAAACTCGTAGGTTTTGTGAAACGGAGCAAAATGGTTCATTGGACTAAAGATTATTTTATTTATTGAATAAAAGAATAATAAATGCTACAAAAACTAACAATTATATAATTTTTAAATACATGTTTTATTTTCATATTTTTTTATCTTTTTTAGTTATTAATTATATTTGTTTTAGAGTTAATTACCAAATTAATATTTAAAGGTGCTGACAAAAATACTCCTAAAAGATGTAGAAAATAAATTAATTCTTACAAAAATTTAAAAATTTGACAAAAATATCAAAACATTAATTGATCACATTTTATTAACGAAAAATACGACGTGATTAATAGAGTTGATGACTTGGCTAACTTCATAATTATATAATATTATTGATTATTTTAAAATAATAATTACATAAGTCAATGAAAAGATAGATTTTACCATTTATTATGATCACAAACATTTGGTCGGATTATTCTAATTTGTGCTATGATTGATTATGTAATAAAATTTCAGGATTACTATATATAGTTTAATGTTGATTTGGTTATATTCAGAAAGAATCAATAATCAAGAGCAAGATATGAGAATAATATAAAAGAGATTGTTACTGCCAATAAAAAAAGAAATTCTCATGATAATAATGAAGAGTGACTATAGCAACGCTAGCTAGTAAACTATGTTTTGGCTATAAGATGAAAATTAATTTTTAAGGAAAGACAAGAAAAAAATTCAGAATATATATTCAACATGTTTGAGTGTTAGTTTCTTTTTTTTTTTTTACGGTATCTCTCGACAAGTTAAAGACTAATCGGTCGTAGATCTGAACTCTATTTAAAAATCTATCGCTGGCCAATGAATTGCTGCATGCACAAAGCGGGATTCGATCCACTCAACCAACCCAAATTGGTTTGAGTGTATTCTCTTTTATTGGGTCTCAATTTGATATATTCATTTTTATTGTTGAGCCTTTTTAGTAACTAAAAGAAGACTTATGTGTTGTGAGAAATTATTTTAAAAAAGCCTGTGAATAAAAAGGAATAAACTAGGAAGAAAAACGAAAATAATTTGACTGTTTGTTATTGGTTCTTGTTATTTTGTGATGCTCGGAATTGTAGCTTCGTTTATTTTGGGATAAAATCAATTTGGTTCATTTGTTTTTGGTTTTTGAAGGAGTGCTTGTAATCTTAGTGATTAATACAGTTAAAATTTTTTATTATTGTAATAAAAATTGGACATAGACTTTATTATAATTTAAAATTAAATTAAAATACATGCTAGTGTTAATTTTATACTCTTTCATTTTAATCTTCTGTTATTGTAAGAGATTAAACAAAAAAAATTTACCATCATAAAGTGGAAGAGCATAGAAAGATATCGCAAAGCTATATTCAGAATAGAAGTGCAGACCTGACCAGAAAAAAAAAAAATAGAGGTGCAGACACACATGCATAATTATAGAAAGAAAATAGGCATTTAGATGCATTTACAAAAGAATTAAGCAGCAAAAGAAATAGAAAATGTAAATAAAAACATTACTAGGAAAAAGAAAGTTACTTGGAAGATCGACGATTTAAAAAGAAGGGAATTGGTGGGAATGAAAATTCTGGAAGAGAGATAGGATTTTAAGTTTGTAAAAGGTGAGGAGGAAAGGAAATTTACAAGGGAGTTCAATTGATTGAAGTGGACGATTTTTAATAAAACTGCATAGGGGAAGCAAAATGGTTTAGAAACAACATTCAAAATAATAATAACACAGTACTTTACTAGTGATCATGGGAGTAGGATTGTTAAACGGGTTAATTCGGTTCGTTAAGTTCGTGGATTAAATGAGTTAGTTCGTTTAAGTTCGTTTTATGGACTAAAATTTTTTAGTCCGAATTATTTATGGTTAATTCGATGAATTAAACGAATCAGTCTGTTTATTATTTAATTTAAATTTTTAAAAAATATTTTAATAAAAAATATCATTTTTAGATAAAAAATATTCAAAATTTTTTTTGTTGTTGATAAATTGGATTTTCGAATCGAATCGAAAAAATATCAGCTGAAAGTATTATTTTTTTTAAAAAATTAAACAAACTACCTATTTAACCTATAAACTAATTCGTTTAACCCGTTATTTTTTGAGTTAATCAAGTTTAATCTGTTTAATCTAAAATTTAAACGAATTTAATTTAAAAGTAAAATCTATCTATTTAAATAAATAAACAAACTGATCTAACAAATTTAACTTATTATAACGACCCTACATGAGAGACACCTTTTCTTTGTTCCCAGCCGAGAGATGGTGACTTAGCCTTATTAGTACTGACGAGTGACGAGCACCTTTTATATATATATATATATATATAACTCATTCATGCATCCAACCCATTCTGTTGCAAATTTTGAAGTTGAATTAAAAGCTCACACGGCATTCCACTTCTTTTTCATTTTAAAGGTTTTAGGTTCGAGTTTTCTAACTGTAATCGAGAATAAAAAATTTGTAGATATGTAAAAAATGTGTAGATATATATTGTGTATTTAAAATTAGAAATTGTTCAATTTATTAGAATACCTAAGATTGAGAATTGTCTAATCTATAAAAAAAAATTTATCCGTACCAAATCCCTTACCAAGTAAGGAAGAGACAATGTTAAAGCCTATCCAGTTGCCATTTGTGTGAGACTAAGCATAACACACTGCTTATGACGGACACGCAGTTAGTTAGAGTGACATCACATTCTTTCTTTCTTTGAATTTTAGTTATCGAATAATTGTTACTAGAAAAGGTATTATCTTTAGGCCCTTTATTGAATTTTCGATACTTTAGTGAAATTGCTTCAAATAGTTGAATATTTATTTGTGTTTTTTTTCTAAATAAAAAATGTATAGCTACACATTAGGCTATGATTGATTTATGTATAAATTTAAAACATAAACACAAATATATAAATATTAAAGATATTAACATAGTGATATATATAATTTTTTAATTTGTTTGATAAATAAATATAAAATACAATAATAAATTAAGTTTTTATAAAATATTAACATTGTCCTTATCAACAAATATTATTATACCACTATTATTATTACCATTTTTTTGTCAAGGGTCTAAATAACAACCTTTACTTTTAAAATAAATTAAATATACAATTTGTTTTAAAAAAAAAACAAAGAACACTCTATCAACAAACGATTCTACCTATTTATCTCCGACAATACTAAAGTCTTCCTTTCATCTTCAGTTCAAAGATCTACCAACAAAATTAGTAGTCATTGTTATAATTTCGAGTTTGAAAATGATGAAATTGATGAAGCTCTTGAACAAGAGAAGCAAAGGCAAAAGCAAATCAAGAAAAGAAGAAGAAGAATAACAGATCAAAAAATGATGGCATTATAAATGATGATAGATGCGACACAGAATAGCAACAATAGCGAATTTAGGCATAAACGTAAGTAGATGCAACAAGAGTTAGAAGAGGCGGAAGAATAGACAAAGAAAAAAAAGGAGAATAGACAAAGATGAAGAGGAGGAAACGAAAAAGATTTAGCTATCTTAGAAGAGGAATAGATCAAGATGAAGAAGAAGAGAAAGATGGAAGTAAAGAGATGGAGGATTTGTGACTCATTGAGAAGGATGAAGTGGGAGGAAATAAAGCAGGAAGGAGGGTAGTGTTAGAAATTTTATAAATTTAATAAGAGTAAAATTGTCTAAAAAAATGGTATAATTTGTGTCCACCTTTGAAAATATGTGTCTTACCATTTTAAAGAGACACAAATTATATGTCTTTAGTATGTAAATATATGTAGGTGTGGTCTTCATAAATTTATGTCTTATATATTGTTTGCAAACGAAATGCGTGGAGTACAAAAAAAAATAGAGTTAAGTCTCAAAGTAGTCCACGAAGATAATAGTCACTCAATTTTGTTTTTGAAGTTACATTCCAGAATTCATAGTAGTCCCTCAGACAGTTTTCGTCCATCACAGGTCGTCGAAAAGTTGAGATGGACTAATTCCTGCCACGTTTGTTTGTAATCTGGTCCCTTTTCCCTTTTAAAACCCTAATCCCTAATTTTTATTCCCTGAATTCTCTTCCTCATTATCTTCTTTTTCAATCTCTTTCTCTCCGCTCACTCTTTTAAATCCAATCTTCAATGACCTCTATTATATAATCTGTATTTCAAGTCATTACCATCACCATTCTCATCTTCCTCATCCTCATCAAATTCCTCATCATCACTTAGATTGTACCTCGATCTTTCAAGTCCCATCTCTCTGTCAATCTTTTCCAACAAGTCTGTCAGTGACATCATCACTATCTGCGCTGCCTCGTCTTCCTATCACTCTCCAACAACCTCCCCTGTAGCAGCCGCCTCCACCGCCTCCTGTGCCACAACCGCCTCTCTTGCTAATAGTGTCTTATTGCCATCCGCACGTGATCCGTCCTCGATGTCCTGCTCATCGTCGTCTAAGTTGTCCTGAAACGTCACCACGCACCCCTTTCGAAATGGGTCTAACACCATGCTGAAACAGTTCCATCGCGAAAGCTGAGGTTGGAGTAGTACATTGTGGTAGGGGCTGGCTCCGTGGGGTCACCGGGGGTGAATGTGACCTCGGACGAGGTACTTTAGCGGGTGGAACTCCAACGGGAGGTGGCCTTGGCTGTGAGTGAAAGGGGAGCAAAGGTTGGGACTTCATCGATGTTATTGTTATTGTCAGCCATATGGCAGTGGTGGTGAGTTGGATCGTCGTCGTTGGAGATGTATTGAAAGTGTTTGAGAGAGTTGGAACATTGTATATGATAAACTGATTGGTTATCTTCATAATTATACAAAATTTATTGGATTTCATTTTGTCTTAGCTATGAAATGGTGTTTTTTCCCTTATCTTTGGTACTGGTACCAGTTGAAGGTACCAATTAAAAAGTTTATAGTGTGATTTACTATGTTTTTATTGATAAATAATTATTGGTATTTTACATTATTGTTGCATCGATAACTGGATTTGAAAGAGTGATAGTAGATAATGTGGTTGAAGAAAAAGAAAATGAGGAAGAGAATTCAAAAAATAAAAATTGGGAATTAGGGATTTAAAAGGGAAAGGACCACATTGTAAACAAAAAAATTTCATTTGCCACGTCAGTAAGCTGTTGGCGTGCCAACGTGGCAGAAATTAATCCACCTCAGCTTTCGATGACCAGTGATGGACAGAAACTGTTTAAGAGACTACTATAAGTCTCGGAGTGTAACATCGAGAAAAATTGAGTAACTATTAACTTTAGAGACTATTTTGAGCTTTGAGTGTAACTTTAGGGACCACTTTGAGACTTAATTCAAATAAATATCTCGTATGCCTATCTCGTTGTCAGTATAAACGAGATATGATATTTGTAGTATGATTTGTATCGATTTAAAATATAAAATGATATAATTTATGGTAAAGTATTATTTTGGTCCTCAACGTTTGGTCAAATCTTAATTTGGTCCATAACGTTTCTAACGTCATATTTTAGTCCCAAAAACTTTCAAACATCCTATTTCAATTTCAAAAAATTTTAAGCGGATCCAATGTTATCCCACTATTAAATTTAACATAAACAAGTCGCATATTCAAGAGCCAATAATATTCGATCCATCAACGATCACGATATCAAAGTTTTTTCTTTAATTTTGAAGCGTTGATGATAGATTGTTAGAATTTTGAGTTTTATACAAAAAGAAAATTGAGGAGAAAAAGTATTATAAGAAGGTTTCGGTTATGTTTTTTAGCTCATAGAAAAAGATATGACTTAACTAGTAACGTTATTAATGTCCATATCATTTATTCTGTTAGCTGTTAGTGTCAATTTTAACAGTAAAATCGTATTGAATCTATTTAAAATTTGTTAGGACTAAAATATGATGTTTGAAACGTTAGAGATCAAAATAAAATTTTGCCTAAATTTTGAGACTAAAATAATACTTTATTCTATACTTTATTATGATCTAAATTAATTTTATTTTTTAATCTAGTCCTATTTGATTCAAATGACCCTTATTTGGATTATTGTGGTTTAGATTTCATTGTTTAATATATCAATAATGCTAGGAAACCAAGATGGTTCAGCCAAAAACCAGCCAAATGTCTTTGGGTGAATTCAAAATCTCTATGTGAATGGTGTTTATATTAGACATTAGGATGTTTCTTTTCTTTGTAAATTAGATGGTTCTGAATTTGTTTTTTGATTTATCATATTTTAGGCATTTGGAAAGAGAATGAGGGTGGAGATACGGAAGCTAATTGAATCAGTTTCCGTGATTCACGTTGCAATGATACTGAACGTATCTCCTTCTAATTCAAATGTGGTGAAACATTTAATAACCAATATTTTAAATCATAAATAAATAAAACTAATTACTATATTTATAATTAATTAAGATGTTTCATTTTTGGCTGATTTAGAGTTGGTTCCATATACTTTTTCTTAATATATGGATTAATAAAATATTTATTTTCTTTAGATTTAATTATTTTATTAATTTTTATAATTTTATCAAAATTTTAATTAATTTTTTTAATTAACAAATTTGTAATTGAATTTTTATACTAAATTAAGACTTTAAATTAGGATCTTTCTAACATTTTTGTTAAAAAAATACAAATTTTAACATAATTAGTTTTGTATTTGACATATGATAAATTATAAGATATTGTAAAATAAATATTTTAA
>NC_029775.3:1332124-1355412 GCF_000817695.3 Arachis duranensis | reverse complement strand
TCATAAGAATCTACTTAAAAGTTAAAAAATTACATAAATAAATAAAAAATAAATTAATTTTATCTAATTACAACTTTTTAAAAATCACTACAAAATAAGGAATGAATCCATTTAAAATTTTAAAAATCATAAGAGTAGTCTTTTGTTTTTAAATAAAAAATATAAATGTATACAGAATATTTTTGTTTTGTACGAATAAAATTTTATAATACTAATTTTTTTTTAAAAAAATTGTACTTGAGTAAAATTAATTTTTTTATTTATTTATGCAATATATCTTGGTAAAATTATAAAAATTAATAGAGTAACTAAAGTTTTTATTGAGAGACCAACTTATGTCGTGTTTGGTAAAAGATTTATTTTTTAAAAAGATTTATTTTTTAAAAGTAGTTTATAAAAACTAATTTTTAAAAGTTGTAATATTGTGTTTAGTAAATTAAATTAAAATAGTTTAAATTAAAAATAATTTTTAATAAATACAAATAATAACAAAATATTTAAAAAATAATTTTTAATAAATACAAATAACAATAAGCATCTCTTTAAAATTGCAAACATAAATACATAAACCTTTTATTTATCAAAAATAAAATAAGATAAAAAATTCAAATACCATTTCCAAAAATTTTACCAAAATAAGCTTTATGGGCAAAACCTTTTGCCACCCCTAATTATTTTTGTTTGGACATGGTGGGTTGTGACAAAGCCCAACCCAAGCCAACAAACTACAACCAAGTCGCCGGCGGTTGAGGCACCGAGACCGAACCACGGGTAGAATCAGAGACAGAGAGCTCGATGCGGGAGGGAGTGGAGCTTCGAGTCTGCGGCCGGCCGTAGTGAGGTAAATCATCAATGGCGGTCTTGTTCTCAGGCGCAGGTAGGGGAGGGAAACGCAGTTTGAAACGCTTCTATCTTCTCCATCGCCTACTGCTGGTTGTGCTATGGATGAAATCAATTGTGCCTCTTCCTACGAACAATCATGATCGACTAGTTGCTGCTAAGGCGACGGGAGGACGGCGAAGTCGTGCCGGTGAGGAAGACGAGGACGATCGGGTGCTGTTACGGTTAATAGAGGAGGACGATAGCAGACTGGCGAGGGGAGACTTTCGGTGACGCTGTCTTTGTTCAAAGTGCTGCCGCACCGGGAAGTTTCCGATCGTCTAGCCGATTTGCCAAGGGGAGCAGCTGCAATTCAGTCTCACGCGCAAGGGAGAGGGAAAAGCAGGTTTGAAATTCGGGTCGGGTTGGAGCATAGGGCTTCTTTTCGGGTCTGGGCCAGGTCGGTGGCCCGGGTCCCTGACAAAAAAAAGAAGGAAGGGTTACAACTTACAAGTTGCAAAGCTACCATCCTAGTGACAGCATCTGAAGGAATAAAAGCTTCTAGTTCTAACTGTTAAGTGTTAACATTTAAATCATCTCTTAAAGAGGGAAGAACAAAAGCGTTGAAGCTGCTGCGAGGAGTGATGGCGAATTTCATACTGGGCTGACTCAAAGCTTCTGTTAGTGTCGTGAGCATTTGATCGGTAATGTTGTGCTTATTATTTGAATTATCTTTCTTTGAATAGAGAATGTTAAGGTTTGATCTTATGTTAGATTTTGGATTGTTGAACTTCCATCATGGAAATAATAAGGAATTGCTAGTTATATAACTTAGTTCTGATCTCACTGTAAAAGCAAATCAATTTCATTTGGTGGCTCCTTGATGATGATGATTCCAAGATTTCTAATATTGCCTAATTCCCTCTGTTTTGTTGAGGTATACATGATTGGAGTGTTCTGATTATGAATTATAAATATGCTAACTGTCAAGTTCTTAAGTATGAATTGTAAATTTGACTAATTAAAATGAGGTATCATATTTAGGTACATTTGTTTGTTTGTTTGGAATTTTAACTGGAATCCTCCCCAAGTTAGAATTTGTTTTTGCAAAGGTTCAGAGTAGTGCTTCAAGCTTGTTTGACACCCCTATCTGCCCTTGCCGCGCTGCCACTGTTTATAAAAGAAGTGGCATAATATTAGTATTAAGTGAAATAAGAGAGTGCCCCAAGAGACTAGGTTCCATACTACAAAGAAGAAGCTCACTCAAAATGACAAGGCATTTGGCTTCCTACATGTTGCGTTCTGCTTCAGCGTGTACAAGTAGGATTAGACATCCATTTGCTGCTGCTTCTTTCTGCACTGATACTTCAACTTCGAGCTCCAGGGTCAAGATCTTTGACCGCCAACTCAAGCGTAAACAGGTCTTGTCACCCCCTCCCCCTTTTTTTAATAGAAGTAATTCCATGCTCAAATTAATTCAAATGCTTTTTGATCTGGTTGATTTGTGCAGCGAGACCGAGCTGCATGGTTGATGCCCTCAAATTCTGACGACCCTTTCCTTAATACTGTTGCTCATAATCTCCTCGATCGCTTGCAAGTATAGGAGCCAACTACTAATGACTTTTCCATCTCTATCATACAATACAGATGGCTTCTTTGCCCAATTTTATTTTATTTTATTTTATTTTTTCAGGATTGTAAGAAGACCTTCCCTACTGCATTGTGTTTGGGAGGCTCCTTGCTACCAGTCACCCGCTCGCTCTACACCCAGCGTAAGTGCATTTCTCAAGCACATCTTTCATCCATAGTATGACACTGTCATGTGTCCCCTAGGCTGCGTTTGGTTCTGAAAATAGGAAAATTCCTCAAGCACATCTTTCATCCATAGTATGACACTGTCATGTGTCCCCTAGGCTGCGTTTGGTTCTGAAAATAGGAAAAGACAAGACACTGAAAACAAGACACAAAAGACAGAGACATAAAAATTAGTGTTCTTGTGTTTTGTTTGATAATAACTAGAACAAATTATAAATATCTAATTTATTCTCATTTTTTTCCATTCAAAAAATTTGGGAAGAAAAATATAATAATAAAAAATATAATTATGAAAAATTAACAAGAATAATGGAAAAAAAGAAAAATAAGCTGTGTCTCTTTATAGTGCTTTTGTATCCTTCTTGTCAGGATGGACACAAAAATACACTAATTCAGTATCTTTAGACACAATATCTCTGTCCATATCTCATCTGCTAAACGCAATTGTGTGTCTCTATGTTCCTGTCTCAGGATAAACAAACACAGCCCTATTTCCTACTTGCAAAATTATATTTGCCAACTTTTAACTGGCTAGTATATGGACAATGCTATAACGCAGTGCAATGATACATGATTGATCTCAGGTACCATAGAAAAGCTTATTGTTATGGATGCATCCTATGAAATGGTACAGCTGTGTAAAAATGCTGAGGATGCCTCTAACAATGATAACATTGAGACATTGTATGTGGTTGCTGATGAAGAATTTTTGCCAATCAAAGAAAGGTGCCACATGGAGTCAGATTTACTTTCATGTAACTCTAACTTTTCACGTGATATTTATGTTGTGATTGTTCACTTGATATTGATTAACTTCTAAATTTTCTTTTTGATTCGTTGTATATTCTTTGCAGCTCTGTGGATTTGGTTATTAGCTGTTTGGGACTACACTGGACAAATGATCTGCCAGGAGCAATGATACAGGTACATACTCTAATTCAATTGTTGTGATTAACGTGCTTATTAGCTCAGTTTATAATGAGGATGAGGTTAAAATTTTCTAGTGTTGTCCCTGAAAGAGTTCTCTGAAACATCAAAGCAACAATTATTTTTGGGTTTTATACCTCTTTGAGGGTTTCTTGGGTAGGGGTTGATAGAATAACTCCAATATATAGAAGTTACAGATTGTATTATGATGATTCTGAGTAAATAGGTGCTTTGTTTTTTGTTTTCTTTTTGTTTTGGCTTTTTGGATAAAAGAAGAATAACGCTAGTACAGGGAAGAATGGATGAACAATACAAGATGAAGGGAGAATAAGAGATCCTTCTAAACAAATAAAATAAGTAACAAAATGAGTAAACAGGCTTATTGTAAGCCATATTTCTCTATCCGTTTCCTCATTGTCTAAACTCTAGTATCCACACTAATCACTCGGCTAGACCCAGACTTTGATAAAAGGCTATGTTTCTTATCTTTTCTTCATGAGTCAATTTCAATTCTATTTGAAGGAAACATGGTTAGAGGCCTGTGACTATTAATCAATTTCACCTCTTATATGTTCATGCATATTTATTTATTTAAATTATTGAACATGTGCCAAAGATTGGGAATAAAAGAATGAAAAGAATACAATATGTTACATAGAACAATTAATATGGAAGGGAAGGCTTTCTACAGTTTGAGAAATCATGCATCCTCCTTACTATGTTGCTTTGTAAATGTGACAGAGAAGCATATGGCAAATAGTTGTAGCTACCGCAACCCCCATTCTGCAATCTTAAAAGGTTTGACGGTGAGAGACATAAGAGATAGGAGAGTAGGGGGAGAGAAAAGAAAGAAATTGTGGGAGAGAAGAGAAAACATGACGAAAGGGAATCCTCATTAGCTGTAATGTAAAGGGCTTTCTACAATTGTGTTATTTGGATAATAACTTGATCATAATTCTATAAGAAGTATGCTGAAAACTTGCACGTGCTTATCAACTTTTGCTTATCTAAATTCTAAATGTCGGTTTTAAAATCCTTTATTGTTATTCTGATGTACATTTTTATCTTTTGCAGTCTAGATTGGCGCTGAAACCTGATGGCCTATTTTTAGCAGCTATTCTTGGTGGAGAAACCTTAAAGTGACTGTTATTTAATTTCTAAAAAGTTCTTTGGCAAGCCAATATATTGGAGCATTTTTGTGATACTTTTTCTATCACCAGGGAACTAAGAATAGCTTGTACTGTAGCACAAATGGAGCGTGAAGGAGGGATCAGTCCCAGAGTATCACCATTGGCTCAGGCATGTGTTATTACCAAACTGTTATAGTATTTATTTTGTACTTAAGATCAGCTTTATTTTGAATGATGGCAACTATGCGATGGTATGTCTTCTGAATAGATTGTGTTTCTTTGGTGCTAATTCTTGTCAGGTACCACTATTCCAATCATGTTGATGGTTTTATTTGAAATTAATTCTTAAATCATTTTCGGTGGTTAGTTTTAAGCTTTGTTTGTTTATCACTTCTCGCATGGAAACATTAGTCTTATCTTGCATACCATTCTAAGATCTGTTGGTTAAGGTGGCTAGTTCTGACATTGATGCCTGTGATGTAGAGTTGTATCATTCCCTGCCCCCCACCTCCTTTTTCTCCCTGGCGGAGAAAAAGAGGAAAAAGAGAGAGAAAAAAGCACCCAAAAAGCAAAGGGTAAAGCTGGAACTGACAAGACGTTTTGTGCTCCAATTTTAGGTTCGAGATGCTGGAAATCTTTTGACAAGGGCGGGTTTCACCCTTCCTGGTGTTGATGTTGATGAATATACAGTTAAATATGAAAGTGGTGAGAGCTCTTCCCAGTTTGAAATTGCAATTTTCATTGATGACGAAACAAGAAGCTACTTGCTGGCATATGAACATTCGTGGCTTTTATCGCATACTATATCATTGAACTCCAATTTAATATTTCCCTTCTCTTCTGTTATGCATAATTTTCAGCTATACATAGCTATACATGGGATAAGTCACTGCATGGGTTTTTAATTATTTTTCTGAAAGTCCATATCCACATATGAGCCCTTAAAATGTAATCCCTTTTTAATGGTTGTCTATGGTCTTTCTTCGTCGATTCCTTTACTTGTCAAGTATGCACCATTTTGTTTACTTTGTATTAGGTTATTTCCCCAACAAATAGCACCAGTGGATGTTGTACTAGTTTTTTAAACCATCTAGGTCGATGTCGTTGAGTTATCCCAATTAGTTCATTTACCAGAATATACAGTAACACACCAGGAGCCAACAATCTTTTCTTGCAACTGAGAATGATTATTTGAGGAAAGTGAATAATTGATGTTCGTGACGCTAATAACTAAAAGCTATAGAACAGAATCTTCTCATTTATTTTATCTATTCTAATCACTGTTAGTTTATAATGAGTTGTTTGGTATATTGCTTGCTTCCATAAACTTGTACCTTCTGCAATTGATTTTTGCATTGGTGGCTTTTGTTTCTCTGGTGCAGCCTTGGAGCTTATAGAACATTTACGAGCAATGGGTGAAACGAACTCTCTTTTTCAAATGAATACTGTAATGCTTTCCTTTCCTTTCACAACAATGATTATTTAGTGTATTTAAATTAAATTATACTCAACAAATTTTGAACCTTGGGATGCTGATTGAAACAGATCTTAAAGAGGGACACTGCCTTAGCAACTGCAGCTATTTATGATTCAATGTTTGCTGAAGAAGATGGCACAGTACCTGCAACCTTCCAGGTAATCAAATAGAAATGCGATTTGAGCTTAACAAAATCATTAGTGTCTATCAAAACTCGAATTAGTGTGTTGTTTCCAGACTCTGATGGTCAAGCAGTAAGGAGAGAGTTTCAAAGCTTTTGAGTTCCATCCAAGTTTTCTTTAATACATATATTATCCTTCTTTGTGATGGAAGCCTGAAATCGTTGAATTATATAGAAAATAGATGTGTTGAAAGATTTAGTGGAATTCTATGTGGTATGACTCTTCTATATTGGGGAGATTGATGTGCACTGCTAGTCCCATTGTGATGCCAATTCTGATTTCCTCCGATACCTAAATGTCGGCAACTAAGAGATGAATCTGAAGAGTGTTGATATTGGATTAGTGTTTCAACGGACGCTTCAATTCGAGCAACAATGCTCATTGTTTTCTGTATCCATTTGCTGTAGGAGTTCAATCAATCTGGCTTAAGACTTTCTTACCTTGCTATCAAAGTATCAATTCAGAATTTACAGAATGAAAGCTCCAAATGGAGCACCCAACAGAGAAATACTGAAACATCAACCGATGGATAGATGTTCAGTGCCAACTACATAAAATCAAAACTGAAATGAACTAGGTATTGAGATATGGAACGTATAATAGGAGTATGTGTAGGAGTATTGGTGGTGTGTGTAAAGGTATTGGTATCTCGCAACATCAAGCGCAACATCACACCTGAAAAAAATACCAATAAAGTCTTTCAGGATAGCAGATGTAGATACATTACCTTTAAATTAGTCCTTATGATTAGGGTAGAAGGTCTTAATTTTAACTAACTTGTCCACGTTTGTTATCCTAGAGGACTTTATTGGTACTTTTTTGTTTTTAAGGACTAATCTGTCTGAAATGTAAATCTTCAAGAGTTTATTTGTCCTTTACTCAAAGGAAAACTTGAGAGGAGTCATAGTTTCTAATGATGGAAGTTGGAATTGGCCACCTTGAGAGTCTTGTGGCTTTGTTTTCACTATCAGCCACTTGCTCCTCATTTCTAACACACATATGCATCACTTGCTAGTGCCACTTGCTCATTTGTGATTTTACCTCATTGCCCTCTTGCATTCATAACAACTAACAACAATTTTGTTTCTACTATTGTGATTTTGTAGGTGATTTACATGACGGGGTGGAGGGAACATCCTTCTCAACAGAAAGCAAAAACAAGGGGATCAGCCACTATATCTTTTAAGGATATTCAGAAGCAATTTGGAAACCATAGTTGAGTATGTGCTGTATACCATTGTCATACAGTGAAATAAAGGGGAATATATTATTTTATTATTCCAAATAATGAGGCATGAAGTGTGACATTCTATATAGATCATGGCCACATTACGAAATGGATCATCTACTTTGATTTTTAAGTGACATTATAAATACTCATCATTCAAACATGGCTTCTTCATGCACATGCACGAGTTAACCGAGTTGACTTGGTAACTCAGTACCACGCACTACACACTACACTACATTTTTTGATATTATAGTTTTATTTTTGTTTTAAAATAATTTATTTTATTATAGATATTATATAATATTTATTAAATTTAACCTTTAAAAATAAAATTTTATTAATTTATTATAAAAAAATTACGAAATTATATATACTAAAATTATATATGCGATGGATTCGGTTTGACTTAATTTATTTTAAGTTAATTTAGGATCCGATATTTACAACGGACCCAATAAAATATTTGAATTGGGTGAGTCTGCGAATTTAATTAATTTGGCCTAACTTGACTCCTGTACATCCATAGAATAGAATGGTGATTTTTTTTTTGGTTTGTTTTTTGTTGTCTTTTTGTTTTATCTAACTAAAAAAGTGCGATATATAGCTCTAAAAATTATTGAAGTGATATATAGGGAGCTACATAATAACCAAAATACTTAATTTTTTAAATTATGAAACTGAACTAAATAAGCGTTCATAGTTTATTAGTTTCCAGTGAATTAATCCAGCCTTTTGTAGTCACTAAATTAGCCTATCAATCCACTTTGTTTGTTTTAATTTATATTATAATTCAAAAATAAGTTACGTATATAATATGTAATATAATCAATGCGAGATTGGTTATGTTGATAAGTTCTTTACTTTCGTAACTAATAGTCTTTTTATCCCAATTACCATTACATACATACATACAATATCGAATCTAAAAAATTTTGATAATGAGAGTAAAATATATATAATATAATAATAATTTTTATAATAAAATTATTATGTGTATATAAAAATTAGCTATTAAATTATCTATTAACTATTATGTATATGTGTACATACATGTATTTTTAATTTATTTTCAGCAATGTGTATTTTGTATTTCAATATATATTCTATACAGATAGTTTTTTTTACGAACATATAGCGTAAAATATAATTAATCTTTAAAATATTTAATTTACAAATTAAAATAGTAATTTAAATAATAACGTATAATTTAAAATTCTAATTTTTAAGTTTTATATTTAAAAAAATTGAGTAATTTTTTTTTCAACAATACAATTGAAATATTTCTCTTTTTATATATATCACTCAACAATTATTTAAAAATTTACTTTTCATACAATTAGAAGTTAATTCTTACTTATATTCATAGTTGAAAATTTTTTTTTAATTAATGCAGTTGTTACGAAAAAAACTAAAGCTAATTTTAAAAGATGATAAATAATACTCTTTTGAGTTGATTTCTAAGAAAGAACACCAATCTCATTTAAATTGAGAATTGATCATTCTAATAGACATCTAATATGTAATCCTTAAATCAACTATTAAGTATCAAAAGTTGAGTAAAAAATTATTATGGAGTCAAATTTAATAATTTAATTAAGACAAATAAATATTATTATCATATACTACTTAAAAAAATTTCAAAAGTGGGACACTTGCCCCACAACAAAGAACATAGATTCTCCCTGCATACATACATAAAATAGGTATTAATTAAGATAGGTATTACTAATTTTTAAAATAATGTATAGGGTCCTATCCTCACTTTTTCACAAATAGTAACTTCTATTATTTTTTATTTATTTTTCATTATATGAATTTTCAAAAGTGTATTTGTATCTCTTGAAAAACTAATATGAGGGTTCTTTACATAAGTAAATTAAACAAGTCGTTATCTATAAAAATGTCCTTGTTTTTAAATATTTAAATTTTATACTTTTAAATTTAAAATTAATTATTTAATATTTTTTAACAATTAGACAATAAATTATTTTTTATAGTAATTTTTAAATATTTAAATTTTATACTTTTAAATTTAAAATTAATTATTTAATATTTTTTAACAATTAGACAATAAATTATTTTTTATAGTAATTTTTAAATATTTAAATTTTATACTTTTAAATTTAAAATTAATTATTTAATATTTTTTAACAATTAGACAATAAATTATTTTTTATAGTAATTTTTAAATATTTAAATTTTATACTTTTAAATTTAAAATTAATTATTTAATATTTTTTAACAATTAGACAATAAATTATTTTTTATAGTAATTTTTAAATATTTAAATTTTATACTTTTAAATTTAAAATTAATTATTTAATATTTTTTAACAATTAGACAATAACTTTTAAACACCATAACAACCACCTTCAACAATACAATGACATGACTAGTCACTTCCCTTTCCACTCTCTATGGTTCTGATCACGAATCTCTAAAATGATATTCTAAAATTGGAATATCAAAGCTAAATGATAGAGATGTGCCTAAAGGTCCATATTCTAAAAACGAGAACTAGAATTAAATAAAATATAATAAAATAATATATTTATACATAAAATATGTACCTTTTTTAAAAAAATATTTTTTATTTAATTATTTTAAATTGGCTAATCACTAAAAAATCAGACCGTTTAACTAGTTAATAGTTCTTTAACTGATTTTTTCGATTCTTTACTAATTTTTTTTCATTCTTTGATTGATTTGTTGCGAACCCATTTTTTTATTTGAACCGAAGTGATTTGATAGCAAATTTCTGATTAATCCGATTAAACGGGAAGGAATGGATCTTTAATTATTAAATAAATTAAAAATATAAAATATAATCTTTAATTTTTTATTATTTTTTTATATTTATTTTTATAAAACTAATAATAAAAAATCACACTTTATTTTTTTAATTATTAAAAAAATTAAGAGGATCTATTCATTATAATCATACTAATAGTCACACAACAAGCTCTTCTAAACCTCGCATTCCAAGCCACGAAAAGATTGAAGCCCATAAAAATCAATTCCAAGGAGAGGCTTCCCTACATGGCATACATGCTAATATTTCCAATGAAACGATAGCGCCATTTCCGCTAAAGTCTCTAAGGATGTCATTATAAACAAAAGTTTTGGAATGGAACTAAACTGAATTGCAAATTAAATATTGTGTTTGAAATAAATAATATAAAGAAATTGTAGAGGTGTAATAAAATCGAGTTAGGTAGAAAAAATTAGAACCGAATTAATTGAATTGTAATCAGATCAGATCAAGTTGGATTAAGTGAGATATTTTTTTTATGTGGGTGAATAGAATAGAATATTAATATTATTATAGTTATAATTAATTATAATTTTAAGAAATTGTTTGATGTAATATTTTGCTATATTTTTGTAACATATAACTACCTACTGCATCTGGATCCGTACAATCCGAATGTGAAGGAACAATTACGATTTATTGGTTTTTATCACGTTTTCTATATTAGAATAGTTTAATAAATCAGCAATGGTGAATGTTCTAATCGAGAGGTGGCACCCAAGCACACACACATTTTACCTTCCAGTTAGTGAGTGTGCTGTGACACTGGAAGATGTGGCTGTTATTCTTTGTCTTCTGACAAACGGTCTTTCAGTGACAGGAGTGACTATGAGTAGTCACGAAGCCTTAGAGGCTGAGTGTTTACACCAATTTGGGGTTGCACCGAGAAAGTCAGACTATAGAGGAAGCTTCATAAAATTGACGTAGCTTCGGAATTTAAAAGATCATTTACAATTGATTGACGAAAATAACATTCAGAGGTACGTGAAGTGCCTCATTATGTTGTTATTTGGTACGATCTTGTTTGGAGACAAGTCTGGGACAGCTGTGCACTTGAAGTTTCTGCCTTTGCTTCGTGATTTTGGCAGTATCGGACAGTATAGTTGGGGATCGGCATGCCTAGCACACATGTACAAAACATTATGTAGGGCATCTCGTTTTGACTGCAAAAAAATCGATGGTCCACTAACACTTCTGTTAGATTGGGTTTGGATCCGTCTACCATTTATTGCGCCGATTCCTAGGGAACTCCATAGTTTTCACTTGAAAACAGGTAAAATTATTGACTAACATTGTATTTTCATATTTAGAATGAAATTGTGTTAACAAAATAAATCATGTTAGATGGTGTAACTGAGAACGTGCAGACCGATGCTATGGATTTCTTAGTCTTGCTCACTTTAGGAAGTCATTGGATGATCTTCAAGAAGGCCAGGTATATTTTCATTAAATAAATATTTGTTTCGAGTTTAGTCTTAATATTATTTGGCTTGTAATCATATGTTTCTTTTATTGTGTGCAGTTTATATGGGAGGCCTATGGTAATGATTGCATTGAGCCAAATGTAATTCCTACAAACATCTACATACACTCAGTTATGTGGAGCGGTATGGTGTCATTGATATAATTTGAATGCATTGAGTGGCATGCAGCCGATAGGTTTAGGCGACAGTTTAATTTCATACAGGGAGTTCCTCATCAGGAACGGAATCTAGACAAGGCACACGGGGAAGTCCTGACTGCTCCTAAGAATCTTGACTGGTCCATAGCTACAACTCATTCATTTTGGGTGATGTAGTAGACGAATATGTATAGTCATGTTCTTACTGAGCTTCTTGGACTTTCACAGCATCTCTTGGAGATTTACATGTATTGGTACAGTACAAAATATGGCAACCACTTGAACTTGTTGGATCTTGTGGTGCAAGAGAATGATGAGGATAATCTCGTTAGTGATGAGGATAATCCCATTAGTGATTATGACAATCAAGAACAGGAGCCATAGTCACCATCACAGCCACCGCTACCACCACCTCAACAACAATAACCACAGTCTTCGATCCCATATGTACCTCAAACATAGTTTACCCCATCATACCCATTACATAAGTAGTATTGGAATACTCTACAATTTGACACAGGAGACGGAGCTTCATTTAGCCAGTTACTTAGATTCATGGCTGCAGACACAGGCTAATCATAATCTAGCCATCAGCCTGATATGATGTTGGGTAGGTATTCTTTGGACGCGAGCATCCATGCCACACTTCCTCGGGTACTTCTGGAGGGAGAGTATCTGGAGACTCTAGTAGGAGTGACAGTGGTCGAGGAATTCTTAATAGTCAAAACCCATGACGTATTTCAATGGGTCTAATTGAAAAAAATACTAAGACCATTGAACACGAGACTGATGACTATCTAGTAAAAAATCAGATGGTGAGGATGACGATGAAGATGAGGATGGGATGAGGATCAAGAATCCCACAATGATGACTATGATCATGGTGATGATCCAAGGCCTAGTACATGTTTAGTTTTTTGTTGTTTGATTATATTGTATTCATATTTGGATATTCTGTTAGTAGATGCAATGTTACTTTTATATTCAAGTAATTTGGTTGATGTATACAAGTGAGACACTAACTCCAGATGAGACAGGCAAAGGCTACAATTTTAGAGTTGATCCGCCACGTCATAGCGCTAATCGATTCACCCCGTTCGCGTTCAAAAGAGACACTACGAAGTACAAGAATTTTGTGAAAGATGTAAAGTGGACAATGAGATAATTGTTGTGTACTTAACTTTCTATGTATCATTACTATACATGTCAGAGAGTACTTGAATAAAATATAAAGTTTCAAGTATTATGGAGTACTTGGATAAAATGTAAAACTCAGATATAGAATTCTACTGAGCATTGTTGCCGGTACTTGCACTATTCGACTGACGGCATCTACTACGACTATGGCCCTCGATCCCATATTGCCTATGTCGCCTAGGATCACGTAACATTTGCGGGTCCTTTGCGGATGGTATAATCCTTCATCGCCATAATGACAGTTTCCCTAAAACTGAATTCCATTCTCACGACAAATTCACCATCCGCCACAATAAAAATTTCTACTACGACAACAGCTATACAATAAATATTTAATAAACAAATATTTAGTAAGTGAAATTAAAAGTAAAATTTATCAACAACTCATAAATCATATCAAGTAATTAACATTAATATAATAAATATTCATATCAAAAATCAACATTCACTATATTAGTATTAATATTAATACTAATATAAATATTCATATAAAAAATTAATATTCACTGCATCAATATTAATATAAATAAAATTTACATCAATTAATTATTTCAATTTTAACTAAATAAAAATATAAATACATAAATAAATACTAATTAATATTTAACTAAATTAATAACTAAATAAAAAACGATTATTATCTTAAATTTAACTAAATAAAGACATAAACAAATACTAATTAATTATACTTTCACATGTCACGTAACTAATTAATCCATGATCAATATAAATTATAATAAAATTCTAATCCTTCGTATAAATATAGGCAATTACGTATCTGCATTCATATATTCAGGAAACTCTAAAGCATGCATGACCTCCAAATTCAAAGCGTGCATGAAAGATGGCTCCTCAAATGGATGTTGGTTTGTCCAGTGTATTTGTCACCTCTGTCACATTTGTCCCCATAGTGCCGTCACCTTGATTTTCGTCTCCATCTAAACCAACAACCTCGTAATTACTTTCAAACTCTTTCTCACCGTCATTATTGTAATCGTTCCGTTCAATATTTCGGCCGGCTTTAAATTGTTCGAACTCAATATACAACTCAAAGAACGACTGTCAATATACATTGGAAACATCTATTTCTTACATGTTCGCTTCATCAATTACATATTTGATTTGGAATTGAACGAATCCACCAAATACCGGTATATGATACCTATATAAAATACATGACATTTGCCTTGACATTTCAGAATCTGTCTTCTCACAAATTACACCATTTAATTCTTCAAATGAGATTGTGAACTCACAAAAAAATTAACTCCTTCAAATGTTTGTAACAAAATCTGACCAAAATAATATATTTTTAATACGACTTTATCATCTATTTTTGTTCACATGAACATGAACTTCACTATAATTTTTTTTAAGCACAAGCAAAAACCATAGTTCTAAAGGGACGAGGAAAGAAGAAGAAGAAGATATGTCAACTTAAGGACGAGTTACACACATATAAAACAAATCGATTGGTCCAATTTTTATTGACACATGAAAAAATATATATAATAATCAAATCGGACAGTCCGATTTACTCTCCACCGAAATTTAAAAAAAAAACTACATTGAAATCGGACGATCCAATTATCTACACTCAAATTCAAAGTTTTCTTTCCACACAAATCGGACAGATCGATTTGTGTACCTATTTTTTCTAACAAAAAAATCATACAGTCCAATTTCTTCTGTTTATATTTAAGAAAAAACTACCACCACATTCAGGCTTAGCACCACCAATCTCCATATGTACATATCGAAAAAAATAAGTCGAATAACCAAAATTAAAACATAATAGAAAAATGGTTTACAAGTAACGATTAAATTTACCTAATTTTTGTATGTATTCTCTAATCAATTAACAAATTGTTTTCAAACAAAAATTAGATCAAATATACAAATTTTTGCTATTTTTTAAAATTTTTTTATTATCATCTTTATGGTTCAAAATTATACAACTTGGGATGCATTTTGTGTCTCCAGTTAAATAACAATTTAACATAGTAATATGGAAGCTGCGAGAAACTAAGAAAAAGAGAAACATAACCGTTTATTATTGGTCCTGTCATCCTGTGTTGTTTTGTCGTTTTGCAAAGTTTGTCGATTGTGAAGGTGAGTGAGCTGTAGAAGGAAGGAAGCACACACTGTTCACTCTAACTTTGACAGTGGCAATAATAATAATAATAAAGCAGAAGAAACAACACACAACACAATTGGTGTGTGTTTTGTTTTTGAGCGAGTCTCAGAGAGAGAAAGAGAGCATGTCTCATAATAATGCAACACAAGGTTAGTACCACCACGTTCATCACCACACACACTGTTACTGTTATTGGTAACAAACTTCTGATCCTTCCTTCCTTCCTTCAACAATGAAATAAATTGAAAACCAATGAATGAATGCTCACAATTCTTGTTCACATTGCATACCTTCTTCATGTTCTCTCTGTGAGTATTTTTATTTTTGTTTCTCTCTCTTTCTCTCTCCAATTTAAATGCTTGATTCTTTTAATGACACAAAAATCAAAAGAATCTGTATATAAAGGGAAATAACAAAATACTGAATCATGAGTCTGTTATCTACTGTTTTCCTGATTTAGCTCACAAAAGCATTGAGCACTGTGCTGATGGTTAAGAGACAAGCCTTTAAATATATGTATATATTCCACCACTCAGCATTTATGCTTCATCCTCTTTTGTTTCTGTGATTGATGGCACGAAAGAAAACACATAACAAAATGGGTGCACAACTGTTTACACTGTACCTTTTCCAATTCCCATTGCTTTATTATTATTATTCTGTATAAAGATGAGAACTTGGAACTAAATTAGTAATCTTTTTCTTGCTTTTTTAGCTAATGGTGTTAATTTCAGCTTGATGATTCATGTGTTGTACTAGTTCTGTTCTGGGGTTATTTCCTTTTTGGCAGTAGAATCAGATTGTGCAACACAGTTTTCTCTGAAAACTTTGATAATTTGAAGCAGGGGTTTTGGCCTTGCCCAGAAAGAAAAATGTTTGTTTAAACCTTCCTCTTTGCTGTGTTTGTCATTTTCTTCTTGCTTTATGATTTTTGTGGGAAAGTGTCATTGCTGAGAAAGCCAGAAATCATTTTAGAAAAGTGGAATTTCTATTGAGCAAAAATGGTACACAATACTATGTGAGAGTGCTTTTTGAGGGTATAGGGGACCAATACTTTTCAAATGTACTAAGCAAAGCCCCAAGATAGAGACCAACCTATAACTTAATTGATTCACATTGGCTTCCATTAATGTGCCATTTTCATGAAATAATTATTAAAAATCTTTAAAGGGTGGACCAGAAAAATTCAGAATAGTGGCTCTAAGATAAGCTTCCTTCTTCACTCCACCTTCCCTCATTAGATTTTTAGAGCATCAGAAAAAGTTGCTTTATTGGGGGGTCTAGGTTGGATTTGTTTATGGCATTTATGATTTGGAGGGTGGGGTTGTTGGCCTTTTATGAAAAACCAAAGCCTAAAACTGGAGCTTCTGATAATGGCCAATGAGTCATTATTTGCTGGGTTTGTTTACTATTGTGGGGTCTCATTCAATGACCGACTCCTGACAAAGGTGGTGTGATGAACTCAGATTTATTCATAGCTTTTCTAATGTTTGAAAACGAAGTTTTGGTAACTGCATGTTTGTTGGAAGAAATTAAACCATATTCACATCCACAGAGGCATACCCTCCAGGCATATATGAAGGAATTGGTAAACACATCACATCAATAGGGACTTGTGCTATTTATTATTTCTATAATAAAAAAGATTAATCAATTGCAAAATGACCCTTTTAAATGCTTCTAGAGGAACAGTATTTGAGAAAACCTGCTAAGGAATTTAACTGTACAGTGTAGTTTATAGTAACAGATTGATTAGGTGAGTATTTTAGTGCACACTTTAAATTTACCAAAAGAACATCACACTTTAAATCTACTAGGAGAGAGATAAATGAGTAACTGTAAACTTGGGGGGTCCTGCCTGTGAACTCAACTCATGGAATGGACTAGCACAACACACTCATACACAGATCTCTTGGGTTTATATGAGTAGCTTCTGGTTTTTGTTTCAGGTTGGGAATTCGCCTGTTAAACTAATTTATAGGCATAATTCATGAACATTGTTTGATCTATATAGTCGACTCTAATCAGTGGGATAAGACCTGTTGCTGTTGTGATCTACACTGTTGTAATTTACACTAGTAATATAGTTGTGACTATATGCTGTGTATTTGTTCTGTTGCCAGGTTGTTTCTTTATCCGGTTTGGTTTTTTGGTTAGCTTTGTGCTGAGGGCTAAAAATAACAGGAGTTTTAACCAAAGATGGGTATGGAACAAGTGACTTTTTGGGTTGTCTGTGAAAGAATATTGGTTGATATTTTCCTTTATAAATTAAACACAGAGAATTTTTTAAAATATGAGGCTGTTTCTCAATTGTTATATTCTTAGTTAGCACTGTTTTCAATTATTGCTATACTGCATTTTATACTGGTAATGTTGGTGTTTTTGGATTCTGTTATTCATTAGTCCAGTTTCTGAGGTTTCATTAACTTGTTCAATCTCTCTGATTTTTAATTATTGCTATGCTACATTGTATACTGATAATATTGTTTGATTCTTCTTTGTTTCTAGACAAACTAATGCAGTGGAAGCTTCATTTGGATTGTAATTTGCAGATTACAGTGACGACTGGTTTGCGAGTTTCTGAGGTCTTACTATGGAGTGGAATGCTAAATCTCTTGGGCAATGGGACTGGGAGAACTTATACTCATTCAATACAAAACCAACTGAAAGTTCCAAGTTGCAACCAACGGATTGGAGCATGGAAGCAGATGGAGAAATCAATGTTGGGCTGATATATCCGTCCGGTGGTAGTGCTTGTTCCGGTTCTGAACTGATTCATGCTTCATCTAGGAGCTCAAAATCAGCTTCCATGAATTCATCATCAAATGGGGATAGCAAAGCATCCACAACCATGTTCACTTTCGAGCGTTCTCAAGACGACTCAACTGGTAAGAAAGAATTGTCAAAGGAAGAGCCAGTTGAAAATTCTCCAGCACCAGAGCCCTCTTCTGCCTCTGGTGAACCACTGCTCACTTTAAAGCTTGGTAAACGGTTGTACTTTGAGGATGTTTGTGCAGGAAGTGATTCCAAGAAACCATCTTCCATTGATGTTCCTATTTCATCTTCAAATACTGGAAAGAAATGTAAGGCCAATAGTCAGAATCTACAACACCCAAGCTGCCAGGTTGAAGGCTGTGGTCTAGACCTCTCATCTGCTAAAGATTACCATCGCAAACACAGGGTTTGCGAAAGCCATTCCAAGTCCCCTAGGGTACTTATAGCTGGCTTTGAACGTCGATTTTGCCAGCAATGCAGCAGGTTAATCTTTGGATGAAAGTGGCATTTTGTAATAGTACCATATTTCTGGCATATGTTAAATAAATTGGCTAAAACTTTTTAACTTCACTTACATGATATTGAAGGTTCCACGGTCTATCAGAGTTTGATGACAAAAAAAGAAGCTGTAGACGGCGTCTTTCAGATCACAATGCAAGGCGTCGCAAACCTCAGCCTGAAGCAGTCCAATTAAATACATCTGCTCTGTCTTCATCACCCTATGGTATAATTTTAACTCTAGTGTTCTTAATTCTTAAAGGAAACTTGATATGTTAAACTTGAAAATACAGTTAATTGCAACTTCTGCAATAACACACAACTCATGTATATCTTTGTTGCAAGTATTAGGCACCTAATAACCTGATATATAAAAACAAAATTTCGAATGTGTTCTTTCATTTCAAAACATGTTAGAGATCAATATTCAATACTAGGTTGCACTGTAATAATTCACAATAACCAAGTAGGCACATCCAATCAGTAATCGCGAAAAATTATTACAATTTCATGAATAGACAATAAAGTATTCAATGTATCGACATCTATGACGAAGATGGCCTTAAAAGTTGATGTCATGGCAAGTAGAGTATTACTGTATTAGTAACATATCTACATGTTTTTACTTCTGTTCTGCAGATGCAAGGCAACTAATGAATCCATTTGTTTATTCAAGAGCTGCGACGAATATAGGTTGGCAAGATATTCAAAACAGCAGGCTACCCCAGACAAAAGATTTCCTGATGAGGCCTGCGAAAGCCTTCGACAAGATACCAAGTATTGTCACTATGCTTTCTGATGATTTTAGTGACCTTGCATCCAAAGGCATGGCAACCAGTGGTAATTTCCTGGATTGTTTTATCTCTTTCAAAAGTTTCTTGATTTCACACTAAATTTGTTTGTTCATTCATCATCATGCAGCCATAATTCTTTAGGCCATGTTGATTTCTTCCTAATATATACATATAGTAGTGATTCCTAAAACAATGAAGGCATGCAAAGGCAGGTAGGATCAAACTAAATTGATAAAACGGTTAACTATATCGCTCTAAAAGATCCTCCGAATATAGACTGATAAATTAGATCAAACAAGACTATACTTATAATGTTATGATCTAAATCTACCTAACTAAACTTTCAACTCAAAATTGAGCAACAATTATGATGGGGAAATCTTTCCTTCATTTAGTAACTAGAAACATTAGCTAAGATCATGATACAAGTTTTATCCAATGACAGAAATATGATACCTTCATTGCAGGGAAAGAAGATCCTATTAGCTCGTCGGATCCCAACGCCACACAAGATGTCAGCCGTGCTCTCTCTCTTCTGTCAACCAATTCATGGTCTACATATGCTATGACTCCCCGTTTCCCTCTCCCTTCATCACAATATTCTCACCTTGATCAACAACCAGCCAATCCTAACATGTGTATCCCATTCTCAGATTGTGATAATAGCAATCGCTTCCAAGAGTTTCAGATGTTTAGTGCTCCACCCTATGATTCAGGCTATCCTTGCAACCAGCTGGACTAAACATCATGTGAGTGCAATCATCCCAATGGTGTTATCACAACGAGGAATTTCCAGCTTCGTCGCGGCCTCAGTACTTAAAATGGTTTGTAGGATCTAATCATCTTTTGCTATATTAGAATGTTAACTTCCCTACTTAGAAAGGAGTTGGAAAATTATAGAACTTGTTTGTATGCTGTGTGTGTGACTCTGTTTTCTGAATAGTGGGACACTCTTTTACCTTATATACCTTCTTCCACTGCTTTAATCTTTGGTTTCTATTTAATCCTGGGTGCCATGAAGAAAATCATTGCATTAAGGAGTTTGGAAGCTTCTCCAAAACTTCACATGGAAGTAAAACGCCTGTTCACTGAACTGAACTCAATTTTATAACTGTAAATTTTAATTCTCTGCCTTCACTGTGAGCATGCCTGGAAAGCTTAGAACTTATAAGCCAGCTGTTTTCAACAGAGAAAAGGTAAAGGGCTTTATATACACAATAATAAATAAATCATGTTAGAAAAAGATTGAAACCAACTTGGGTTGGTCGAGTGGTCAGCTTACTCGTCTGCTTAAATAAGTGTTGGGGTTCGAATCTCGCCTTGTGCATGAAGCAATCCATTGGCCAGCGACAGACCCTTAAATGGAGCTCAGATCCACGACGGATTAGTCCTTGACTTGTCGGGTTGGGAATACCGTGGAAAACCAAAAAAAAAAGAAAAAAATTTAAAAGACTGTAGTTAAAGGCAAAAATGGTTCATATTAAAAATATTATGTGCATTAATATTTCAAAACTTATAACTATAAATAGATGTCAATTGTTTCATAATACACAAATGCTATTTGGACAGTTCAGAGTTGTTTAGACAACTTTGATTATGAACATTAAGCAACAAAGGTATTGGTTGGTTCTAATTTTACACTGGGGTAAAGTATATTTTTTGTCCCTGAAAGTTTGATGAAAGTTTTAAAAATATCCCTAAATTTTATTTTGTTTTAATTTTGTTTTAGAAGTTTTCGATTTGCATCAAATATATCCCTGACAGCTAATTTTTCGAAAAAATTTAAGACCAATTCAACAACAATTTCATAAGAACAACCTTCAACACAAACAAATCAAGCATAATTTTCATGCATTATTGTTATATTGGTCTTAAATTTTTTGAAAATTTACCCGTCGATGCAAATCGAAAACTTTTGGAACAAAATTGAAATAAAATAAAACTTAGGAATATTTTTGAAACTTTTGCCAAACTTTTGGACAAAAAATATACTTTACCCTTTTACATTATCCGTCTATATAAGATCCACACTCTGATTACTTACAACGCCACATAAAGTTATAATTGATAATTGTAATAACATTACCAAATTAACCTCAATATCAAATTAAACAATCTAAATAATCATCATATAACATATGCCTTTAATAATAGTTTATAACATTAATTCTCTAAATCATCCTGAAATTTTGAGTTTAATTAAGTATACAAATACTATTTATTTATGTTTTGGAATAAAATTTAATTGATCAATGACTTTCTTATATTTTTATAAGATTGGTCCATTACTTTTACATATCAAAACTCTTTACTGTTTTATTTTCATGCATTTTAAATTCCATAAGATACAAACTAAATTTTATTACAATATCTTTCACTAACAATTACATGGCGAATACCCCCTAAATAATATAAATTATATTTTTAAATTTTTTTTTACATTATTAACGTAATTTTTTATTCTGATATTTAATTAAGTGTTGTCCTACTCTATGGAAACAATAAGCTGAGTTTGAGTTTAAAAAGATTTAGTTCATTGGCTTTTGAATTGATTTGATAGTATATGTAAAGTTTATTGGTTATTTAAATAATATTCATGCTACTTGTGTATATAATACTGTTATGTAAATTATATTCTAATTACATTATTATATATACGAGACTCAAATCACTCAATCTATATGTAAAATTGTAAATTGAACCACTTCGTGGGATTTTTTTAAGTAAAACTTGAACTTCTATATTAGACTTGATTATTAATAAATTGGGCCGTGTCTAAACTTTCTTCAGTTATGAACAAACTGTGCTCACCTCTATAAACCCGTATCCAATTGCAATTACATTGAAAATTATCAGGGCAACTGGACAAAGTGCACGAGTGCACTACAATAGTTTCATTTGATGTTAAGACTTAGTTGCAAATTTTAGGAGCCTCTGAATCTTTTTTCCCTTTTTTTGGAAGAGAAATCTTAATTTTCAAATTTACTTAAAACCAGATATATAGCAGGTATTGCATTGAAGGGACAGCTAAATCAATAGTAAGCGATACCTTTAGATATTTAGATATTGGTACATCTCAAATTTAACTTTTTGTTCAACACTGTTAAGAAAACCAAATAAACCTAAGGATATTTATGGTTCAGTTTTTTTTTATAAATTGAATTAAACCATTTTAAATGGTTAAAAAGCCGAACCAAAATGCTTTGTCATATAAAAAATTGGTTTTTAAATCAATTTAGAATACAGTGCACTAGTTTAAATCAGTTCATAAAAATAAAATCAGTTTTAATTGACAAAACTAATTTAAACTAGTTTATAAGCTAAAATTAATTTTAACATATAAAAAATTACATTTTACATTCTCTCTTTTCCCTCTCTCCTTCTGCTCTTTCTTTCCCTGCCCTCTCTCTCTCTTTTTCTTCCCCCTCTTCTCTTTCCTTTTTTTCTATCTCTCCTCCTCTCTTCTTTCTCCTTCTCCTCCTCCTCTCTCTTGTTTTGGAGAAAAGAGAGAGAGAGAGAGAAGAGGGATAGCGAGTGAAAAAAGACCGAGAGAAAAAGAGAAAAGAGAGATAGGAGAGGGTGAAAGAGAAAAGGAGAAAGAGGAGAGAGAGGAGAGAAAAGAGAGAGAAAGAAGGGAATAGGAGAGAGAAGAGCAGGAGAGAGAAAGAGAAAAAAGAAAAGAGAGAGAGGGGAAGGTGAGAGAGAGAGAAAGGAGAGGAGATAGAGAAAAAGAAAAGGGAGAGATCCAGAGGAAGCGAGGGAGAAAGGGGAAGGAAGAGGAGAGAGAGAGAGAGAGAGGGGGGAAAAGGAGAGAGAGTGAGAAGGAAAGGAGAGAAAGTGAGTGAAAGAGAGGAGAGGAGAAAGAGGAAGAGA
>NC_029775.3:1314682-1332095 GCF_000817695.3 Arachis duranensis | reverse complement strand
ATGAGAGAGAGGAGAGAAAGAGAGAGAGAAGGGGGAGAAGAGAGAAAAAGAGGGGGAAAGAGAAGGAAGAGAAAGAAGAGAGAAAAGAAGGGGAGAGAGAGAGAGTGGAAGAGAGAAAAAAATATGTAAAAGCTAATTTTGGTGTTTAAATAAAACTATTTTTAATTTGGTTTAAAACTAATCTGAACTATAAAAATTGATTTTTACAAAAACTATGATTTCAATTCAATTTTCTATTTGAAAAAAATGATTTATTTAAAACAGTTTCACTTCAATTTCAATTTAGTAAAACTAATTTTTTTGCATACCCCTAATTAAACCAGCTAGTCATATTAGTTCAACAGAGTTCCCGAATAACATCCCTGACGTTTAAGCACATAGAACATAGGATTTGAATCTTCTAAAATTTGAATTTTACTTTACAGAGTAAAGTGTGATCTTTTACCCTTAAATAGTTTCTCTTTCATATTTATTCTTAGTCCCACCTATGAAATAAACGGTGAGAGATCACACTTTACTCTCTTCAAACTTTAGAGGACCCAAATCCTAGAACACAACCGTTCAGCCACTACATAATTGTCCCTCCACCATCTAGTTGCCACAATCAGGTGCCACTACCCAGTCAGTTATGACAAACAATGCCATACAATGATTCTCGTACAAGCATTGGCAGCCACTCGTTGCCCACTAGTGATCAAGAATGTCAGTGATTGTTATGTAACATGGTTACTGCCAATCTGATTTCAGCAACTGTCGGTGGCTCATTGCGAAAAGCAAGAACAGCAAGTTCACTTGCTTTAAGGAACGTGTTTCCAATTTGTTACTCTTTATTTTGGACAGAAGGGATTTGTTACTTTAGGATTAGTAATTGGTGATTCAGTTACAAATTGGGCTCGACTCTTGGCCAGCCTTATTTTTAAAGGATCAACAAGCAACAAAGCTTTGTCATTCATTGACCCAACAAACGCAGAAAAAGAAATGTGCAGCTGAGGCCTGAGGCTTTAGTTGAATAACAAATCAAATACTGCACTCGGGATTCGAAACCTGTCCAGCAATGGATGGAAACCTTCAAGTGTTGTGTGTGTAATGCGAGTGAATGACTAGAGTTGTGACTGTCCAATCCATCTAACAAAAATTAAGTTATACTTATATGTGATCATTTATTTATTTATTTTAAATAGGCCTGACCATAATACACCAGACTTAAACCACGGACATGAATGGTTCGATTTCCCTTCCATTCAGTATTCTCAACCATGGTTCATTGTTCACAAACAAAACAATGTTCTTCACGCAATGGATGGCTCCTAAATACAATGAGAGGTTACCTAGTTTATTTCTCCCTCCTATTCCGTTTAGACAAAGTCAAACAACGTGTAGATCGTAGAGCAGTGAACTTGCTGCTAAGTTTGTAATTGACTTGGACTGTCGACAACTACCCCATCTTGACATAGAAAATTTCTATAACTTCCTTCGAAATCATCCACTCATGTGACCACATAGAATATGCAGGAAACCAGGAAAATGTGTAATATATCATAAACCTCATGTAGTGATCAAATTCCAAGTGATGATCTTACCTTGTACATGTTATAGCAAGAGGTGCTACGTGTTAAATAACCCTATTAAAATTCTGCCATCAACCAAAATTAATCTACTCCTAAACATCAATTAAGTGCTACATGTGATGACACCAAAAAGGATTTAGAAATGCTGATGCACCTAATAGTGAAGGTAGGATAACAAGCAGACGCTTTTTCAGCTAAATAATCTAAACTTCCAAATTTCATATGTTTTTGACGCATCTATTCATCTAACGATAAACTTAAAACAGACAACCAGAACCAAATGAAAACTTAGAACTGGGAGGAAGCTGCAATAACCTTTCTGCCACTGGTAACTTACCTAAATGCATATGGGAACATTACCACTAGAATAACGAGTTGATTCCGAAGAGTATAGGAAACCTATCTGTGAAATTCCAGAACCGACTTTTAAAATCTTGCCAGGAAAGCTGGCTGACACATGCATCACAACAATCCAAGACCAAAATACCATCTCAGTTAATACAACAACTTGACACACATAACGAGAAGGTGAATGTGAATTGACAACTGCTTCAAATAGAGGACGACAAGACTGACTGTCAGACACCGAAATTGGGCAAAGCTTGATGACAACTCTGGACCTTCTCAACCCTCAAATATGTCCTAGAACTCACTGGAACAGTAAATAATTGCAAATTAAATATTGCAATGGATAAATATAACGTAAATATTAAACACATACGTAAAGCTGAAACAAAAAGATCCAAATGAAAGAAAGCAAAGATGAAACTCCATCTTAAATAACACCTTCACAATGGCTTGCCATTTTAAAATGTTCATTATGTTACACAGATCTTGTAAGATGAATAGATGTTGCAACAAGCTTTGAAGGTTAACAAAATGCAAGTATTTTCCACAACAAACCTGATCGTTTTGATCTGGAGCTGGTGAGGTTGATTTCTCTGCTTCAGCTGGCTTGTCAGCACCACAATTCTGTCTGTTGCACTTGGTTCTGAATGGATAGTTTATGTTGTTACACTTGTCACACTTCCAGCTCCCTTCAGGCATCTTTTGCTCTGAATGACAAGTACAAGAATCAGGAAACATAATTACCAATTACACTTCTACATAAGCCAAAGCCACAAAGGCATCATTCAAGTAGGGACAGATGCTTTGCCAACTTACTTGAATTTTTGTCCGACTTCGAGGGCTGCAGCACATGTTCACATCCAACAATTGTAAACAATAACAATGAATGTCAAACATAAATTGACATTTTCTCTATATAAAAGAAATTAACATAAATCAATTTGCTCAATGTAAAGGCAGCAGACCTGGGATCCAGGCTTCGGTGTATTGCACTTTCTCATGTTGCATACAGGTCTAAATGAGAAGTTGACATTGCCACATTTTGGACATGTCCAATCGTTGTCACGAGTTGCATCTACATGAAAAAATAGGAAGTGGAAGAAACAATGCTACATCAAGAAACTCTCAGTTGAATTAAAAATACAAATATTCCAAATAGAACAAACCTGCACCCTTTTTTGGAGCCTTGTCCTCAGGAAAAAATCCCGGCCTAGGACCCTGCTCAGGCAGAAATTGACTATTAAATTCCAACTAGCAACAGAGATGAATTACAAAGTATGACAGTCTTGTCCAAACATTGTAATTTATAAACAACAACGTTCAACATCTAATGTCATACCATTGCTCCAGGTCCAATAGGCATACCCAGTCCATATCGGTCTAAGAGTGGTGGCATGCCATATATTCCACCTGCCATGGAATTTCCAACCAAAAGGTTAATATTAACTGGAACAGGATCCAATCAACAAAGGAGATATTACAGAAGCAACAGCAAAAATAACATTAAATACACAATTGCTAGACTTTATTGACTTGAAACTAATGAAAAGGCAAAAAGTAAATACCATTTCCCATCATGGATCCGCTTGAGTAGGGTGTTGGCCCAGATAAATGCAATGGCCGATAAGGACTGCCAGCAGAAAGGCGACTTGCATAATTGTAGTGATAAGCTGATCCTCCAGAAAATGGAACATCATAGGGAGGAATAGATGACCCATTGAATAGGGAAGATCCATATGGTGGGACTCCAAGATATATTGAGGAGGGAGTATTGGATCCTAAATAAGGAGCTGAGGATGAGTAACCCTGTGGAGCTTGTAGAGGCTTGGCAGCAGATTTCTGAAACCATTTTAGTATATAGTTAGATACTTAATTTGAAGAAGGAAAAATACTAGCAGAAGTTCATCATGAGTATGCATAAAGGATAAAATAATATGCCGGAACTTAGTTATTTAAGCATAAATATAGATTTATGTTTGTTCTCTTGCCCTTGATTTCGAAAGAAAATCTTATGAAACGCACATAAACACAATATAACAAGAAACATAGAAAGAGGAAAATCATAAAATGCTTTTATGAAACAAATGAGACCTTGTAAATCATTTGCAAGAGGAAAATCACCTTACAGAATGCTTTATGAAACAAATGAAACCTCAAATCATTTATAAGAGGAAAATTTGTATTTTAAAATTTGCAATGACAATATATTAACACCATACCGAATTATGATCAGCAGGCCTCGGTTGAGTACAGTTACGCATGTTACAAGTTGTCCTGAAAGAGAAATTGACATTGCCGCAGCTGGGGCAAGTCCAATCATCCTCTCTACGACTACCTACAAACAGAAATCAATTAAAGTGTGATTAGATTGGCATTCAACAATAGAAAATGCAGATTTTATGCAAATATGCAGATTTTTGTGCTTGTAAGGGTTTTGCATTTATTTTCCTCAAATTGAGATATCAATAAAAGCAAGCAAGCTGTTGCTTTTGTGGTAAGAATGTTGAGAAGCACCTTTGGACTACAAGTTTTTGGCCCTTCATCCTTCGTAATTCTTTTCCGTAAAATAGATGTTTGCTTATGGAAAATATAAAACATTACACATTCATAACTTTTTGTGATCAATGCTATCCAAACAACATTGATTACAACAATTCACCTCTTAAAATATATTTTCAAATATAAATGACATTATTATGAAGCGTTACTAGTCCGTACACATTTTTGTACAAATCGCATAAGAATACAAATAGCAGTTATAAAAGAACTAAAACTTACAAATTCACGCAAGTAACGACATCAAGAAAGGGCCAAAAAAAATTTGAAAGAACCAATCAAAACGTTTCATACGTACAAAAGAAATATTTCATGACAAATTAGAACTTTTCCATCATAAATGCACTTCGAGCCAAAACTAAATAAGATATCTCATTGTAATCTAAAATTAGCTATGAAGCACGACACTTTGCTGAGTTGTCGTGTCCACGTGTTGGACAAATTTCAAACATGACACTAATTGACACTCGTCTGACACGCGTCTTCTGTGCGCAACTATGTCTTAATAAAAAATAAAAAAAAATTCTCCAGACACGCTTGAACACAGCTAAATACTATCATATATTAGCGAGTCCAATCTTATTCTTAACATATATTCTTGAAATAAGTTTAGAAATAGTATATATTATTATTTATTAAAACAAAATATTTTAAATACTTTATATAATTAAAAACAAACATTAAAAATAGCTAACAAATTAATTTATATTTTAATATCAATAAAATATCAAAATATCATTACAATTTATCTAAAAAATACTTTACATTTTATATATACATGCTGACATGTCGTGTTCCCGTGTCTTATAAGAATTTAAAATTCGTGTCAATATCCGTGCATCATAGAAAATTAGTAATGCAAAGACACACAATACAAAGTTTTCGAATATACTTCAAATATAATGACAAGAAACAAAAGTGCAATGTTAATATTGCAACATATATCATTTCTGTTGCTACACCAGCATAAGTAATATCGATAGATATCTTCCAAAACATTTATTTTTCTAAACTCACTTTTGAGCTAAGGTTTTCCAAATATATAATATAATGAAGTAACACCGAATTGAAAGAATACATGCTATCCTATGCACCAGAAAATCACATGAGAACACCAACACCATAGTGTAGAACATCGTTCATGATAACACTTACCGTTGTACTACATCTTGGACAATCATTGAGGTAGAGTTTGCATCTTAAAGTAACAAATTGGCGATTATGAAAGTAAGCAAGTATGACTTCAGTACACAAATGCATAATAGTACGTAAAATTCCACACGTGAATTTCAATTATGAATAGCAATAATGCAATCCACAAAAATCAGAATATATATAATTTGATATATATTCATTTATTAAAAAAAAAAACAAAAAGGATCAAGAGAAAGCACCATCAGTCCTAGCACGCTTGGTAGCTGAAGAATTCCTGTTATCCACCTGAAAAACCAAAAATAAAGCTAAGATTCACATTCCATTACCTCGACAAGCCCAGACGACAATTCAAAATAAATCAATCAATCAACGCCAATTTGATTGGTTCTTACGTCACAAATTGCACAAATAAACCTGCAGAGAGAAGAAAATTCCGAAAAAAGAAAAAATAGTCCTAATTCATTGGCATGAAATCGAAGTAACATCTGGTAATAGATCAAAACCCTAAATCTCCATTAATAACAAATTAGGGTAGGTAATTGTGTTAGGGTTTTTCGAGGCAGACGATATATCGAAGGGGCTTTGAAGGAATGCCAGAGCGTTATACCTGAGACATGGCGATGCCGATGAGCAGTGACTGCGTTGTGAGAGGGAAAAACCGAGAGAGAGAGAGAGAGAGAGATTTTTTTAATAAATAAAATAAAATAGAATAAAATAAAATAAATACTAAATTTGGACGCAAGAATTAATGTGTTTTTAAACCTTATTACATATCTTGTGTATACTTGGGGCGAAATACGTTCATAATAAATTTATCCACACCGAAAATAAGATACATGTTTAAAAAAATCATTATATGTACAAATACAATATTAATGGGATAATAATTTTCAGCTATATAAGAGTTTGTTTATTTTATTGTAACTCCAATATCTTTTTTTCAATTCTCTTCATGTATTTTCTGAAAATATCTAATAATAAATATGTTGTTGTGAGTGTTTATATAAATAATTGTATTAGAGATAAAGACGAAGGAGGTGTGTTTGAATGCCTCAATTCAGCTCGACACTCTACCGGATTTAAAGAATTTGATATTAATGAAAATGGGGTTCAAAGTCAAAAGAGAGGTTACCAAAATTAGGTGCTTCATTCCTTTGGCAAATAAAGACTTTAAGTTCAAACTTTTTTGAGTCGTAGACGATGAACACGTATTTGCGATGTTTGATATTCATAGGAGAATCCTAACACACTAAGTTATAGAGCTATACGCGCCGAGGTCATTGATATTTGGAGGAGCTGATCCATCTACATCTACACCCTTGGGCCATCGATTGCTGCATCTTGGTTGCATTATGCTACACCAAAAGATCACATGTAGGAGGATTTTGAGTTAGAGGAGTATATCACTGAGACAGGTGGTTCCTTCGATAGCTCTTAGGAGGATGAGTTTGTAGCGGATACTCCGTTAGAATGAAGATTTCTCTTACCTGTATTGTGCCTGACCTTTCCAGTGTGCCTAGCCACTATCACACTGCACCTTAATGCGATGGAGGAAGATCCACTTTGTGGCGTTGGTACGTTAGGTGACGATTACAACCTTGACAAGGGCATTGAGTTTCGGGTGGGCCACCGATTCAAGAGTAGGAAAGATATTCATATGGGGTAAAAAAATTATAGTATTTGGTGAGCTGCAAAGTACAAAGTGGTTAAATTTGATTATATAAAGTATCACTGTTGAAGCAGGCAATGCTCAGATGGGTGTCCATGGAGCATACACATGTTACTTAGGTAAAATCTTGGTTATTGGTAAGTAACTAGTCACCATTTATGCTTTAAGTTATCTATGGTTTTTGCTTTTTGCTTTTTATTCATGAGTTACATGTTTGCCGTCATGTTGTATTTTAGGAAGGTTTGTAAGTTTTGTGGACCTCACACCTGCCTGGCACCGACAATATCTGCTAACCATGCCCAGCTAGATAGCTCGGTGATTGGTGGCGTCATCTTGTCTATCATCCAAGCCAACGCTTCAATATGCATCCTGGTGTTGTAAAGTATCATGCAACAGAATTATCACTTCAAGCCTTCCTATCGAAAAGTCTAGCTAAAAAAACAAAAGGCAATTGTAAATATATATGGTGATTGGGAAGAGTCTTACAACAAGCTTCCTAGATTTTTGCAATCCCTCCAATAGTGCCTTCCTATCGCAACAATGTATTTTTATAGTGGTGACAAATTTTTTCTCCCAATAACATCGACCCTCTGTTGAAAATACAGATAGACATTTGCAAAGACATCAACTATCCAAGGAAATACATATCTTCTCATTTGAAACCTTCATTGAAAAATCCCAGCATGATGCATCGGCTCTTCTACAAAGTAAGCTTTGAATAGACGATCAGGTTTTGTTTCTTGATCTCTATTTATCCACCTACGAGGAGTGGAGAAAGAGCTCTTTTGGAATATTGGTTTGCTGATATATCAAGATATTCTTTTTCTTTTTCTGAATCATCAAATAAACATTTGTCGTCTAATTATTTATGATTGTGTTATTTCACCAAACTTTTTTGTCATACAAAACTTCATTAAACATATTATCAAAACCCTTGTTTTTATAAGAGTTTTCTAACTATTTTGTTGAAATGTATTGCTTAGTAATCTTATAGGATGATAAACTAAATTTAAAGCGAAATTTGTGAATATAAATGAATGATATATAATTGATATTTATATATTTTTCTGCAATAACTAACAAGTTCTTAACGTCTATTTATGCAATGACTAGTTCATAATGTCTAGTTTTGGAATGACTAATTTGTGATGACTAGTTTACAATAACTAGAAAATAGTTAGTTTTGCAACTTTTACTTTTTGTAAATGCTAGTTCACAACAATGTTGACTCATTTTAAAAATTACATCACAAAGAAATAAAACATAGGACCCAAATAGAGAATAAAATATGGTACATCAAAAATGAAAATACATAAAGGAAATTAAACAAGCAATGCCAATTTACAACCTCACTCTATGAATAGAATCAACAATTAAGTAAATCACTTTGTAATAATTTTTTCACATACAATCTTATAAAGAGTTCGTCGCTTTTTACTCATTGTGGATGTGTCAACGTTAAATATTTGCATATCCATTTTCCTTTCCTTTGTCATCCTCTCCATTATACTTTCCTTTGCATTTATCTCCGTTACTTTGATGTATCTAGGATGAGTTTGTAATTTTTATTCTTTCGTCGTCGCTTGAAATTTAGCCTATTTTCTTGATTGTCGTAATCTTTTTCTCTATTTTTTTTCTCTTCTTCTCTTTCCTTTTCCCTATTTAGTAGCTCACTTTTCCTAATATTCTTAATATCCTCTATGAATAATAGTTTTTTAACTATCAATGATTTTTCTGGGGGAAGGTCTTCGGATATTTATATTTTTTCCTTACCTTTCTCTTGCTTTTCTTTGGTCCTTACGGGTGAATATAGGAGTCCACACTAGTTTTTTCAGTCAACAATATTTTTGAATTTGATGACAATAAATATATTCTAGTTGCACTTATCTTAATTCTCTTGAAACTTTTTCTTTGTCTTTGTCTTGATAGTTGTCTTATCTATTTTTATTCCAATCAAAGCATATTTCAATGCCTCTCAAACGTAAATTTTTTACCATAACTCATCCAAATTAGTGCCCGAATCTAAATCCTAATATAGAGAATTTTGAATTTCAATGACCAAAAATAGATAATCGCATAAATCTTAATAAGAATTTATTTATTGGTTATCAAACTAATTATACTCAAATAAAAAAAAAATTCAAATTATCCATGATCACAATTGAAGGAGAAAATTTAAAACTGATTAAAATTGCATGAAAATAAAAAAATAATTAATTAAAATTCAAGTGAATATATAACATTTTATAGTCAATAAATTTTATTCTTTCAATAGACTAGATTATTTATATAACTAACAGGAAAACTTCACTACTTGTAGCAATTTTTATAGTAAAACAAAAAAATAAATAAAAGAACAAATATGGGCTTAGGACAAACAAAAATTTTGGATTTAAATTTGTTTTATCTCTATAAAAAAATGTAAACACTCAATTTGGTCTTTATTTATTTTTGTCAAAGACAACATAATTTTTGTAAAGAAAAAAAACTTGAATTCCAATCTTATTATTTTGAGATAATATGGTTCCTTTATTTAAAAATTAATTAAATAATAATAAAAATTAATTTATACCAAAAGTTTTTTTTATAATTTGTAGTGTTTTAAAATTTTTTAAAAAAAAATTAATAATAGAACTAACTATAGCTGCTAGCCTGCTATTATGTACTACCACCATTTTCTTTTATCCTTATTTATAACTTTTATTTCTATTATTTTTATTGTGTAATTATGCATCATTATCATTATCTTTTCTATCATCGTTAACACTAATAACATCAATATTCTCTTTTCTCATTCTTTATTTGATGTTAGTTTTCCTTTTTAAAAAGTCTTTCTACTATAATGACTTTTTTTTTATTCGACATCACTTTTTGCTAGAAGTATGGTCTTTTTCTACTTAATCACTATTGGTAAAAAAAAATTAAAATAAATTTATTAATAATTTGTAAAAATTTAATATCCCAACATATTACGAATAAAATTCCTATAAAATCAACTTTTATTATTATTTGACAAATTTTTTTAACAAAAAGATGATATTATCCTAAAATAAAAAAAAATTAGGATTAAAATGTTCCATTTTTAAATAAAGATAGTCTTATCCTTAAAAAAAAAAATCGAATCAAACTTTTACTCTATAAATAACCCTTAATTTATTTAGAGTTATGCCAGATAACTAATGACTTTTTTAAATAACATGAATAACTACCAATCAAATCAAAACACACTACATTTCTAAATTACTTATCTAAATTTTAATTTAATATTAGAATAATCATCCGTATACTTACTGAAATGAATATTTAATATATCTATTGTTCACATTGTTTAATATTTTTATTGTCTATCTACATTTTTTTTTCTAAAATTAAAAATAAGATTCGAATTCGTAACCTCTGAATGAATACGAAAAGAATATGCTATTTGAAGAGAGTATGCCATTTTATAATTTATATATATAAATATTCTCTCCAAAGCAAAATAAACATAATCCAAAACATAATTATAAATATTGTCTCCAAAACAACATAAACATAATTCAAAACACTCAATTTTTATCTTCATACTCTTATAAGTTAGGTTGGGGGAAGCTAGGTTTTAGGAAAAAAATTGCAAAAATACCCCCTCACTAAAAAAAATCTTAGCCCGGCGGGGAAGCCCGCCCCGCTCCGCCAAAGCCCGCCAAAACCCGCGGTTTAAGCGGTGCGGGTTAGGCGGGCTTTTGCTATTTGGCGGTCCCGATTTTTCAGCCTAGCCCGCTTTTTTTAGCGGGTTACGCGGGCCGACCCGACGGATTTAGACCCGTTTGCCACCTCTACGTACACCTAGTAAAATGAATATCTGATATATTCATTGTTCACATTGTTTAGTATTTTTATTATTTACTTATATTTTTTCATTTATTAATGACAAAATCTTTCGAAGTACAATTTCCATTGTTGTTCCAACTAAAATATCCAAAGTGAGAACTTCTAATGGTTTGGTCAACTTATTATTTTACAAGGCAGTCAACCATAATGCGAGCATTAGAAGGTGTTTGGTCCAGCCAATTGAATACTGATCACTAAAGCTGTACAATCATAAATGCAATCTTGAATGAACTTAAATATGTTTGGAACTTGGAACAAAAAATAATGCTTCACCCTACTCTCATGGATGGACAAAACTACTTGAATGTGTGAGTTGCTAGCTAGGTTTAAATCCTTTTGTCGTATATGTAACCGTGAACAATTTATGAAGTCAGCATACTTAGGGTTTGCGTAAAGGCTATTTCTCTTTCCTTTATTTATAAAATATATATATTTTTTTTGGTAAAATTATAATAATATTAAAAAATATTTTAATGGAATAGATTAAAATATATGTTATATTAATTTTGTAGTACAGTAGAGTATATATTTTGAAAATAGAGGAAGAAAAATATCATTTTGTCAATAAATCTTAATCTCTTAATCATCCAATATTATAATAAATTAAATGAAATAATCTATTTCTCTTAATATCTCAAAAGAAAAATAAAAACTAAACTACTAAATAAAATATTTTATAGTTAAATGTCAATTCTAAGTTCTTCTTTATTATTGATTGTATGTAGACATATTACCATTCTTCATAACCAAATTATTTAAAACCTTTAAACTTCCTCCAATATAATCTAATATGTTCTACCAGCACATAATATATAAGGCAGAAACTCACCTGCAGTCGACTGCAGGTGAAGTTGCTTCTGAATGGGTGACACGTGTTACTATATGGTTTAAAAAAAATCGGTTTATTTTATATAAATGATTTATTTAAAAAAATCGGTTTGAATTGGACCAAGCAGTTACTTTTATTCCCTTCTTCGTTTCGCACGTAAAATTCGTTCTCTTTCAATTCCTTTTTCAAAACTAATATGAAACTTTCAATTAGGTATGTTTCTTTTATTTATATTTCTTAATCAAATTTATTATTTTAAATGTATTTCTTAATTTATGTTTTTATTCATTCCTCTGTGAATGATGAAAATTATTTAATAAATACGTACATATTTATGTCATCACACTATTTTGATGTTCAGGATCATAAATACCAAGATAATTCATGGCAATTTCATGTGATGGAAGACAAAAATGTAATTATGGTATAACGTAGACTAGTTAATAGCATGAGCATTATTGAAATTTTAGCATGATCTCTTTCATATTTGTTATATGTCTCTTTAGTTGGTGATGTTATAGTTTATTGTGATGATATGATGGTAGTTTAATTGTATGAGTTAGGTCCTTTTTATTTGATTGAATTTTTTCTATGGCTATCCTATTCTTGATGGCAATGTCAAAATAAATATTTTCATTAGTTATTTTTTTTTCTCTATTTTTGAATCAATTTTATTTTGAAAAAATTTATTAAAAAGTTTTGTTGTAGACAAAATTAATAATATTATGTTCAATTATTTAAGGAGACCAAATTAATATTTTGATTAGATACTTTTGTTTTATTGAAAATAAATTCTAATTTCATTAAAAAATAAATTCTAGTTGATAAGTAAAAACACAAAAACGTGCATGACAGTGAAATCATAATTTCTAGACAAGTAAATTATAGTCTTATTATCTTAAAAAAATAATTTATTTATAGAATAATATTGAAAAATTAACAATAATTTGCATGAAAATAGTTTATTAGTAAAATAAAAGTTAATTGATTGATTACCATAAAATTTAATTTAACGATAAATTTGCAATTGAACATATTTTTACAGCTTAATTTAAAAACAACTGAAAATATAAGTTAGGGGAAACAAAACAAAACTTATCAAGAAAATAAAAACAGAAACACAAAAAAAAGGACAAATGATATCATTTATGTCATTCCTATAAAAAAATCGTGAATTTTATTTCTTTTTCAGAATACTAAATTTTACTTTTTCAAACAATTTGTATACATATATTTGACAAAAATTAAATAAAAAAGTTTCAGATAAATTTAAAAAAAAATTGGTCAATATGAATGAAGAAAAGGAACATATCAAATTCATCTGTTAGGAATTTAGGAATAACATGCAGAAAGAATTTAAATTATTTTAAAAGTAGTTATTTAATCTATTGAAACCGGTTTTTTTAAATAAACCATTTATATAAAATAAATCGATTTTTTTTAAACCATACAGTAACACGTGTCAACGACCCAGAAGCAACTTCGTGAGTTCCACCATATATATAATAAAATCAAGCCATACAAAATAGCCAATACAAAATAGCGAAAATACTAACATGACAGGTCCCATATGTAATTTGAGACACAACAACACGCTACAAATACAAATTTTAATTAATTTCATTCTGCAAAGTTCTATAAGTAAAAGAGTTCAAATTATAACCACTCGTCTAATTAATATGATTATTATATATGAAGTGTGAGAAATCCGGTTGGAATTGCAATCAGAACAATGGCCATAGCAAGCATTATAAGCTCCATGGTCATGGGAGGTCTAAACATAACTCCATAGGAATCATTTTGGCTCTGTGACTTCGGCGTCGATGACAACAGTGGAGCTTGGCTGGATGAAGGGGCAGCTGGAGTTGCCTTCGAAGCATTTTTGAAGATAGCAGCATCTGGGGAGCTTGGAGATAAACCTAGAAGCTCTGTGTATACAAAAAGAAAAAATCAGGGCGAAACTAGCATAAAATTTGAGAAGGGACCAAAATTTAATTTTTTTAGTATAAAAAACTAAAATTAAAATTTAAGAGAGAATAACCAAAATTTACACATAACTTATAAGAAAAAATTAACATGAAATAATGATAGTATTAAATTAATTTTAAAAATTGAAGTTAAATAATGATAGTATTAGATCAATTTTAATTGACATGTTACTTAGATTATTTTTTTATTAATTTAATTTTGTGGTTAACTTTATGTACTCCTTGTATGTACACCCACTATGATCCTTCAAATGCAGTCTATACCAAACATGAACGTCAGGATCCATTGGCAATGGAGGTGGATTCATTAGACATTGGGTCTCAGCCAGCTGAGGATAGTTTTCATGCATCAGGTTTTCCTATTGATTATATCAATTAGAATAGTCCCCAAAAGAAAATACACAGAAAGTTATATTGTGAGTACTTTGCTGCTCGTGCCTATTGCACAGGCAACTACTCATGTAAGAATTACCACAACAAACTTGATCATAAAGACGAAGTCTTTTAAGTTCGCAAGCAGATTGAGTCTCGCAATCCTCTGACTTTTGTTCCTAAAATCATCTCTGAACCTGAAATTGGGAATGACCCAAATAAAACTCCAGCACCATTACAAGAGAGGATGCAATTGCAAGAAATCATTCTACCAAAAGAAATATTGTGAATGCTTTCAGGCTGGTGTTGAATGTTCAATAAGATGTAGATGCAATACGTATAAGAATACGTTTGTTAGAAAGGATGGTTCTAATACTACAGAAGTAGAAACCAATCAAAAGTAGAACCGGAGGCTGTGGAAAAGAAGTTGTTGAAAATGTATTACAGAAAATTGAAATTCAGAACTCCGATAATCATCCAGATTTTATTCCAATCTCCATGTCATTTGGGATGTCTAATTCGTTGGATTTTCCGTTACAGGGGAAGATGTTTGGAACTCTTTAGTCTCAGCCACTTGAGCATTCTCAAGCTGATGGGTCTCCGATAACTTGCACCAAAACTACTTCTCCAAATGAGAAGAAGATCTCCTCTCCTACGGTGCGACTTGGCACCATCATCTTAGGTTGGTAAAGGTGGCAGAATTTTTTTTTCCTTTTCCTAATCATCATCATTGGTAGTGCTACATTTTTTAAATTGATAGTCAATAGTTATTAGTTTAAGTTAGTAGTTTCTAACTCTAGGCATGTAGATGTTATGGTTTAGGTTAAAGTATATTTGTTTTAGTTTTATTTTATTTGAGTTCCTTCAATTATTTAGCATTTATTTGAGTAATGATTATAATCTTTATAATTATTATAGTAAATAATCTTTATAGGTCTTTGTTAGAGAAATTATAGTTCAAAGAATAAAAAAATATTTTGTAGTTAATCTTATATATTATTTATGTACTCTTATTATAATTAATTATTATTAATATTAAATTAATAAAAAATATAATTTAAATAAGTGTTAAATGTTAACATTTGTTATTATCTTCAGTACAAAATTAGGTACTAGTACAACAACTCATAACTCATAAGTACTCATTATGGTAATTGAAAATTTTGTTGCAGCAAGTGAACATAACAACTTATCTACCCTTCTAAAGAGAAAATAATGAAACTACTGGATGTGCATGTGCCTATTATTATTATTATTGTTATTATTATTATGAGAAACATTCGGTTTAACAATTTTTAGTACTTTTTGTTATTATTTGATTAATATAAATATGAGTAAAGTATCGTTTTTGTCCTTAATGTTTGGTATAAATCTTATTTGTGTCCCTAACGTTTAAATCATCCTATTTGTATCTCTAACGTTTGTAAAAATGATTCAATGTTATCCTGCGGTTAATTACACATCATGAATGCTTTAGTTTGAGTTTTAAAAATCTCTTCTTGAAGTTAGAATACAAATGTCTGGAATAGAATTGATGATCCACTCTAAAAAATAACTCATCAAAAGTTGAAACTAATTCCTACAGCATTTACATAATTCACTTTTCTAGGGACATAGTTGAATCTAAATACAAATAGTGAGTATAATATTAAAATCGAAGACATCCAAGTAAGACCTAATTGAGAATAAATACATCCAAGTGAGAATAATTGAAAAATATAATCTGATTTGTTAGTATAATTCATAGTAGGATAACATTGAATCACTTTTATAAACGTTAGAGATACAAATAAGACGATTTAAATGTTAGGGACACAAATAGAACTTATCTCAAACGTTAGAGACAAAAACATACTTTACTCTATAAATATTAAATTATTTTTAATAAATAATTTTATTAATTTATGTGTGCTGATTCCAAAACTGTAGATAAAATCTATATTAATTTATATATATATAAATTTTAGTAAATATAAGTATAAATTATTGTTGGTTAAGTGCTAGTAAAAAATAATAATATTTGCTAGTTATGTATTATTATTATTATTATTATTATTATTATTATTATTATTATTATTATTATTATTATATGAAAACAAATTTTTTAAGCCAAACTTGTCACTAATTAGAATCACAAAGTAAATGAATAAAAGTTTAATGGAATTCGTTAAAATATAAAATATATAAATAGAAAGAAAACTATCTCTAACATATTGAATCCTAACTAAAACAAACATACCATCAATCAGATCCTATTCCTGGTTAATTAATTGATATGCAATCTTAAGTAAGGTAATCTATATCTATATAGGTGTAACATAATCCTCTTGTACCAAATCTATATAGAATTGATTGATAGATCTGCAATCATTAATTTGTGGTGATATAACGTTTTCCACTTGGCTTAATTAGTCTATTTATTATTAGAAATTCAATTAATCTAATATTAGCTACTGATGTTTTTATAAGTGAATGAAAGCTCTAAACATGTATTCTTTCCATTATTCTTGAGATTAAATTTTTAAGATTCCTAGCTAGTTGGACCAAGGAAGCTATCAATTCGGCCAAATCTTTATTATATATTGTCCCAACATGTTTCTTTAAAAACTATTTTGTATTTACAACAAAATTAGTCATTATCAACAACCAGTACAATTTATTATTTTTAACTAATAATTACTTAATAATATTTAAAAATATTAACTAAAAATATAGTATTGAACTGTTAAATTAAAATATTATACTAATAACTAATATAAATTAAAATTAATAAATCTTGAACCAAATTTCTTTCTTTTTCCGTCTCACCGTCTAGCTTCTTTACTATCGAACCAAATTTAATCAAATACTTGTATTAATTAATATATATTACTATCTTAGCAAGCTAATTTTATAACTATATTCAAACAATACCAGATCTCATGGACATAGTACAAGAGACATATGTGAAGATAAATAAAAGAAGAATATTATAAAACCAGCAAATTTAATGAAAAAAGGAAATTATTAGTTAATATTTTTAAAATATTAAATAAATTTAAAAATATATTTTTTTTAT